>NW_027100039.1:946974-988433 GCF_031753505.1 Anomalospiza imberbis
CCCAAAAAATCGGCACGAAAATCGGCCCAGAAGCGGCAAAAATCGGCCCAGAAACGGCAAAAATCGGCACAAAATTGAGCAAAATCCACCCAAAATCCACCCAAAATCCACCCAAAATTGACCCAAAGCGCCCTTGAAGAAGCCCCTGCAGCCCTCAGAGCTGAGACCCCGGAGTGTTATGCCTGGGATTGGGAATTTTCAGGGAATTTGGGACAGAATCCCAAAAATTCGGCACGAAAATCGGCCCAGAAATGGCAAAAATCGACCCAGAAACGGCAAAAATCGGCACAAAATTGAGCAAAAATCCACCCAAAATTGACCCAAAGCGCCCTTGAATAATTCCCTTGCAGCCCTCAGAGCTGAGATCCCGCAGTGTTTGCCTGGATTTGGGAATTTTCAGGGAATTTGGGACAGAATCCCAAAAAATCGGCACGAAAAATCGGCCCAGAAACGGCGAAAATCGGCCCAGAAACGGCGAAAATCAGCACAAAATTGAGCAAAATCCACCCAAAATTGACCCAAAGCGCCCTTGAAGAAGCCCTTGCAGCCCTCAGAGCTGAGATCCTGGAGTGTTTGCCTGGAATTGGGAATTTTCAGGGAATTTGGGACAGAACCCCCAAAAAATCGGCAAGAAAATCGACCCAGAAATGGCGAAAATCGGCCCAGAAACGGCGAAAATCGGCACAAAATGGAGCAAAATCCACCCAAAATTGACCCAAAGTGCCCTTGAAGAAGCCCTCGCAGCCCTCACAGCTGGACACGCCGTAGTGCTTGCCTGGGATTGGGAATTTTCAGGGAATTTGGGACAGAATCCCAAAAAATCGGCACGAAAATCGGCCCAGAAACGGCGAAAATCGGCACAAAATTGAGCAAAATCCATCCAATATTGACCCAAAGCGCCCTTGAAGAAGCCCCTGCAGCCCTCAGAGCTGAGATCCCGGAGTGCTTGCCTGGGATTGGGAATTTTCAGGGAATTTGGGACAGAATCCCAAAAAATCCGCACGAAAATCGGCCCAGAAACGGCAAAAATCGGCCCAGAAACGGCGAAAATAGGCACAAAATTGAGCAAAATCCACCCAAAATTCACCCAAAGCGCCCTTGAAGAATCCCCTGCAGCCCTCAGAGCTGAGATCCCGCAGTGTTTGCGTGGGATTGGGAATTTTCAGGGAATTTGGGACAGAATCCCAAAAAATCGGCAAGAAAATCAGCGCAGAAATGGCAAAAATCGGCCCAGAAACGGCGAAAATCGGCACAAAATTGAGCAAAATCCACCCAAAATCCACCCAAAATCCACCCAAAATTGACCCAAAGTGCCCTTGAATAATTCCCTTGCAGCTCTCAGAGCTGAGATCCCGCAGTGTTTGCCTGGGATTGGGAATTTTCAGGGAATTTGGGACAGAATCCCAAAAAATCCACACGAAAATCGACCCAGAAACGGCGAAAATCGGCCCAGAAATGGCGAAAATCGGCACAAAATTGAGCAAAATCCACCCAAAATTCACCCAAAGCGCCCTTGAAGAATCCCCTGCAGCCCTCAGAGCTGAGATCCCGGAGTGTTTGTGTGGGATTGGGAATTTTCAGGGAATTTGGGACAGAATCCCAAAAAATCGGCACGAAAATCGGCCCAGAAACGGCAAAAAATCGGCCCAGAAACGGCGAAAATCGGCACAAAATTGAGCCAAATCCACCCAGGATAGACCCCAAAGCGCCCTTGAAGAAGCCCCTGAAGCCCTCAGAGCTGAGACCTCGCAGTGTTTGCCTGGGATTGGGAATTTTCAGGGAATTTGGGACAGAATCCCAAAAAATCGGCATGAAAATTGGCGCAGAAATGGCAAAAATCGGCCCAGAAATGGCGAAAATCGGCACAAAATTGAGCAAAATCCACCCAAAATCCACCCAAAATCCACCCAAAATCCACCCAAAATCCACCCAGGATTGACCCAAAGCGCCCTTGAAGAAGCCCCTGAAGCCCTCAGAGCTGAGATCCTGGAGTGCTCCCCTGGAATTTGGAATTTTCAGGGAATTTGGGACAGAATCCCAAAAAATCCGCACGAAAATCGGCCCAGAAATGGCGAAAATCGGCCCAGAAACGGCGAAAATCGGCACAAAATTGAGCAAAATCCACCCAAAAATCCACCCAAAGCGCCCTTGAATAATTCCCTTGCAGCCCTCAGAGCTGAGATCCTGGAGTGTTTGCCTGGGATTGGGAATTTTCAGGGAATTTGGGACAGAATCCCAAAAAATCGGCACGAAAATCGAGCCAGAAATGGTAAAAATCGGCCCAGAAACGGCGAAAATCGGCACAAAATTGAGCAAAATCCACCCAAAATCCACCCAAAGCGCCCTTGAAGAAGCCCCTGCAGCCCTCAGAGCTGAGATCCCGCAGTGTTTGCCTGGAATTGGGAATTTTCAGGGAATTTGGGACAGAATCCCAAAAATTCGGCACGAAAATCGACCCAGAAATGGCAAAAATCGGCCCAGAAATGGCGAAAATCGGCACAAAATTGAGCAAAATCCACCCAAAATCCACCCAAAGCGCCCTTGAAGAAGCCCCTGCAGCCCTCAGAGCTGAGATCCTGGAGTGTTTGTGTGGGATTGGGAATTTTCAGGGAATTTGGGACAGAATCCCAAAAAATCGGCACGAAAATCGGCCCAGAAGCGGCAAAAATCGGCCCAGAAACGGCAAAAATCGGCACAAAATTGAGCACAAAATCCACCCAAAATCCACCCAAAATCCACCCAAAATTGACCCAAAGCGCCCTTGAAGAAGCCCCTGCAGCCCTCAGAGCTGAGACCCCGGAGTGTTTGCCTGGGATTGGGAATTTTCAGGGAATTTGGGACAGAATCCCAAAAATTCGGCACGAAAATCGGCCCAGAAAATGGCAAAAATCGACCCAGAAAACGGCAAAAATCGGCACAAAATTGAGCAAAATCCACCCAAAATTGACCCAAAGCGCCCTTGAATAATTCCCTTGCAGCCCTCAGAGCTGAGATCCCGCAGTGTTTGCCTGGATTTGGGAATTTTCAGGGAATTTGGGACAGAATCCCAAAAAATCGGCACGAAAATCGGCCCAGAAACGGCGAAAATCGGCCCAGAAACGGCGAAAATCAGCACAAAATTGAGCAAAATCCACCCAAAATTGACCCAAAGCGCCCTTGAAGAAGCCCTTGCAGCCCTCAGAGCTGAGATCCTGGAGTGTTTGCCTGGAATTGGGAATTTTCAGGGAATTTGGGACAGAACCCCAAAAAATCGGCAAGAAAATCGACCCAGAAATGGCGAAAATCGGCCCAGAAACGGCGAAAATCGGCACAAAATGGAGCAAAATCCACCCAAAATTGACCCAAAGTGCCCTTGAAGAAGCCCTCGCAGCCCTCACAGCTGGACACGCCGTAGTGCTTGCCTGGGATTGGGAATTTTCAGGGAATTTGGGACAGAATCCCAAAAAATCGGCACGAAAATCGGCCCAGAAACGGCGAAAATCGGCACAAAATTGAGCAAAATCCATCCAATATTGACCCAAAGCGCCCTTGAAGAAGCCCCTGCAGCCCTCAGAGCTGAGATCCCGGAGTGCTTGCCTGGGATTGGGAATTTTCAGGGAATTTGGGACAGAATCCCAAAAAATCCGCACGAAAATCGGCCCAGAAACGGCAAAAATCGGCCCAGAAGAACGGCGAAAATAGGCACAAAATTGAGCAAAATCACCCAAAATTCACCCAAAGCGCCCTTGAAGAATCCCCTGCAGCCCTCAGAGCTGAGATCCCGCAGTGTTTGCGTGGGATTGGGAATTTTCAGGGAATTTGGGACAGAATCCCAAAAAATCGGCAAGAAAATCAGCGCAGAAATGGCAAAAATCGGCCCAGAAACGGCGAAAATCGGCACAAAATTGAGCAAAATCCACCCAAAATCCACCCAAAATCCACCCAAAATTGACCCAAAGTGCCCTTGAATAATTCCCTTGCAGCTCTCAGAGCTGAGATCCCGCAGTGTTTGCCTGGGATTGGGAATTTTCAGGGAATTTGGGACAGAATCCCAAAAAATCCACACGAAAAATCGACCCAGAAACGGCGAAAATCGGCCCAGAAATGGCGAAAATCGGCACAAAATTGAGCAAAATCCACCCAAAATTCACCCAAAGCGCCCTTGAAGAATCCCCTGCAGCCCTCAGAGCTGAGATCCCGCAGTGTTTGCGTGGATTGGGAATTTTCAGGGAATTTGGGACAGAATCCCAAAAAATCCGCACGAAAATCGGCCCAGAAACGGCAAAAATCGGCCCAGAAACGGCGAAAATCGGCACAAAATTGAGCAAAATCCACCCAAAATTCACCCAAAGCGCCCTTGAAGAATCCCCTGCAGCCCTCAGAGCTGAGATCCCGCAGTGTTTGCGTGGGATTGGGAATTTTCAGGAAATTTGGGACAGAATCCCAAAAAATCGGCACGAAAATCGACCCAGAAATGTTTAAAATCGACCCAGAAATGGCAAAAATCGGCCCAGAAACGGCGAAAATCGGCACAAAATTGAGCAAAATCCACCCAAAATCCACCCAAAATTGACCCAAAGCGCCCTTGAAGAAGCCCCTGCAGCCCTCAGAGCTGAGATCCCGGAGTGTTTGCCTGGAATTGGGAATTTTCAGGGAATTTGGGACAGAATCCCAAAAAATCCGCACGAAAATCGGCCCAGAAATGGTAAAAATCGGCCCAGAAACGGCGAAAAATCGGCACAAAATTGAGCAAAATCCACCCAAAATCCACCCAAAGCGCCCTTGAATAATTCCCTTGCAGCCCTCAGAGCTGAGATCCTGGAGTGTTTGCCTGGGATTGGGAATTTTCAGGGAATTTGGGACAGAATCCCAAAAAATCGGCACGAAAATCGACCCAGAAACGGCAAAAATCGACCCAGAAACGGCAAAAATCGGCACAAAATTGAGCAAAATCCACCCAAAATCCACCCAAAATCCACCCAAAATCCACCCAGGATTGACCCAAAGCGCCCTTGAAGAAGCCCCTGCAGCCCTCAGAGCTGAGACCCCGGAGTGTTTGCGTGGGATTGGGAATTTTCAGGGAATTTGGGACAGAATCCCAAAAAATCGGCATGAAAATTGGCGCAGAAATGGCAAAAATCGGCCCAGAAACGGCGAAAATCGGCACAAAATTGAGCCAAATCCATCCAAAATCCACCCAAAATTGACCCAAAGCGCCCTTGAATAATTCCCTTGCAGCCCTCAGAGCTGAGATCCCGCAGTGTTTGCCTGGGATTGGGAATTTTCAGGGAATTTGGGACAGAATCCCAAAAAATCAGCACGAAAATCGGCCCAGAAACGGCAAAAATCGGCCCAGAAATGGCAAAAATCCTCTTTTTTTTCCCCATTTTTTTCCCCCCAAAATTCCGATTTTTTTCCTCTTTTTTCCCCCATTTTCTCCCCCCAAAATTCCCATTTTTTCCTCTTTTTCCCCCATTTTCCCCCCAAAATTCCCTTTTTCCCTCTTTTTTTCCCCCCCCAAATTCCCATTTTTTTTCTTTTTCCCCAATTTTTTCCCCAATTCCCTTTTTTTTCCCTCTTTTTTCCCCCAAATTCCGATTTTTTTTCCTCTTTTCCCCCAATTTCCCCCAAAATTCCCATTTTTCCTCTTTTTCCCCCAATTTCCCCCCCCAAATTCCCTTTTTCCCCTCTTTTTTCCGCCCAAAATTCCCATTTTTTTTTCTTTTTCCGCAATTTTTTCCCCAAATTCCCTTTTTTTCCCCCATTTCCCCCCCAAATTCCGGGTTTTTTCCTCTTTTCCCCCTTTTTCCCCCAAAAATTCCCATTTTTTTTCCTCTTTTTCCCCCATTTTCCCCCCAAAATTCCGATTTTTTCCTCTTTTTCCCCCCAAATTCCAATTTTTTTCCTCTTTTTTTCCCCCCATTTCCCCCCCAAAAATTCCCATTTTTTCCTCTTTTCCCCCATTTTCCCCCCAAAATTCCATTTTTTCCTATTTTTTCCCCCCAAATTCCGATTTTTTTCCTCTCTTTTCCCCCATTTTCTCCCCCAAAATTCCATTTTTTCCTCTTTTCCGCCATTTCCCCCCAAAATTCCCATTTTTTTCTTTTCCCCAATTTTTTTCCCCAAATTCCCTTTTTTTCCCTCTTTTTGCCACCAAATTCCGATTTTTCCCCCCATTTTTCCCAAAAATTCCCATTTTTTCCTCTTTTCCTTTATTTTTTCCGCAAAATTCCCATTTTTCCTCTTTTTCCCCCATTTTTCCCCCAAAATTCCCATTTTTTTCCTCTTTTTCCCCATTTTCCCCCCAAATTCCGAATTTTTTCCTCTTTTTTCCCCCAAAATTCCCATTTTTTTTCTTTTTCCGCAATTTTTTCCCCAAATTCCGATTTTTTTTCCTCTTTTTCCCCCATTTTCCCCCCAAATTCAGATTTTTTCCTCTTTTCCCCCATTTTCCCCCAAAATTCCCATTTTTTTTCCTCTTTTTCCCCAATTTTCCCCCCCAAATTCCAATTTTTTTTCCTCTTTTCCCTCTTTTTTCTCCCAAAATTCCCATTTTTTTTCTTTTTCCCCAATTTTTTGCCCCAATTCCCTTTTTTTCCCTCTTTTTTCCCCAAAATTCCCTTTTTTCCCTCTTTTCCCCCATTTTTAACCCATTTTTCTCCCATTTTATCCCATTTTTTTCCCATTTTCCCCCATTTTATCCCATTTTTATCCCATTTTTATCCCATTTTTTCCCCATTTTTTATCATTTTTTTCCCCTTTTTTGCCCAAAATCCCCGTTTTTCTCCCCAAACTGGGCTCACCCGAGCTCCGGTCCCCGCAGATGGCGCACAGGCGCTTCCTGGGCCCCAAAATTCCCTTTGTTTCCCCCATTTTTGTCCCATATTTATCCCATTTTTATCCCATTTTTATCCATTTTTATCATTTTATCCCATTTTATCCCATTTTTATCCCATTTTTATCCCATTTTATCCCTTTTTTCCCCATTTTTTATCATTTTTTCCATTTTTATCCCATTTTATCCCATTTTTATCCCATTTTTCCCCATTTTTATCCCATTTTTCCCCATTTTTTATCATTTTTTCCCGTTTTTTGCCCAAAATCCCCGTTTTTCTCCCCAAACTGGGCTCACCCGAGCTCCGGTCCCCGCAGATGGCGCACAGGCGCTTCCTGGGCCCCAAAATTCCCTTTTTTATCCCATTTTTATCCCATTTTTATCCCATTTTTCCCCATTTTTATCCCATTTTTATCCCATTTTTATCCCATTTTTCCCCATTTTTATCCCATTTTTATCCCATTTTTCCCCATTTTTATCCCATTTTATCCCATTTTTCCCCATTTTTATCCCATTTTTCCCCATTTTTTATCATTTTTTTCCCATTTTTTCCCCCATTTTTATCCCATTTTTCCCCATTTTTATCCCATTTTTATCCCATTTTTCCCCATTTTTATCCCATTTTTCCCCATTTTTTATCATTTTTTTCCCGTTTTTTGCCCAAAATCCCCGTTTTTTCTCCCCAAACTGGGCTCACCCGAGCTCCGGTCCCCGCAGATGGCGCACAGGCGCTTCCTGGGCCCCAAAATTCCCTTTTTTATCCCATTTTTATCCCATTTTTCCCCATTTTTATCCCATTTTTATCCCATTTTTCCCCATTTTTATCCCATTTTTTTCCCGTTTTTGCCCAAAATCCCCGTTTTTCGCCCCAAACTGGGCTCACCCGAGCTCCGGTCCCCGCAGATGGCGCACAGGCGTTTCCTTTGCCCCAAAATTCCCTTTGTTTCCCCCATTTTTATCCCATTTTTATCCCATTTTTATCCCATTTTCCCCCTTTTTATCCCATTTTTATCCCATTTTTTCCCATTTTTATCCCATTTTTCCCCATTTTTATCCCATTTTTCCCCATTTTTTACCATTTTTTTCCCGTTTTTTGCCCAAAATCCCCGTTTTTTGCCCCAAACTGGGCTCACCCGAGCTCCGGTCCCCGCAGATGGCGCACAGGCGCTTCCTGGGCCCCAAAATTCCCATTTTTATCCCATTTTTATCCCATTTTTATCCCATTTTTATCCCATTTTCCCCATTTTTTATCCCATTTTTATCCCATTTTTCCCCATTTTATCCCATTTTTTCCCATTTTTATCCCATTTTTATCCCATTTTCCCCATTTTATCCCATTTTTTACCCCATTTTATCCCATTTTTATCCGATTTTATCCCATTTTTATCCCATTTTTATCCCATTTTTATCCCATTTTTTTCCCATTTTCCCCCATTTTTCCCCCATTTTTCCCCATTTTTTCCCCATTTTTCCCCATTTTTTTCCCATTTTTTTCCCGTTTTTTGCCCAAAATCCCCGTTTTTTCGCCCCAAACTGGGCTCACCCGAGCTCCGGTCCCCGCAGATGGCGCACAGGCACTTCCTGGGCCCCAAAATTCCCTTTTTTTATCCCATTTTTCCCCCATTTTTATCCCATTTTTACCCCATTTTTCCCCATTTTTATCCCATTTTTATCCCATTTTTCCCCATTTTATCCCATTTTTATCCCATTTTTCCCCATTTTTTTATCATTTTTTCCCCATTTTTATCCCATTTTTATCCCATTTTTCCCCATTTTTATCCCATTTTTATCCCATTTTTATCCCATTTTTCCCCATTTTATCCCATTTTTCCCCCTTTTTATCCCATTTTTCCCCATTTTTAATCATTTTTTATCATTTTTAATCATTTTTTCCCCGTTTTTTGCCCAAAATCCCCGTTTTTCTCCCCAAACTGGGCTCACCCGAGCTCCGGTCCCCGCAGATGGCGCACAGGCGCTTCCTGGGCCCCAAAATTCCCTTTTTTATCCCATTTTTATCCCATTTTTATCCCATTTTTCCCCATTTTTTATCATTTTTTTCCCGTTTTTTGCCCAAAATCCCCGTTTTTCTCCCCAAACTGGGCTCACCCGAGCTCCGGTCCCCGCAGATGGCGCACAGGCGTTTCCTGGGCCCCAAAATTCCCTTTTTTATCCCATTTTTATCCCATTTTTCCCCATTTTTATCCCATTTTTATCCCATTTTTCCCCATTTTTATCCAATTTTTCCCCCATTTTATCCCATTTTTATCCATTTTTATCCCATTTTTATCCCATTTTCCCCCATTTTTACCCCATTTTTAATCATTTTTTCCCCATTTTTAATCATTTTTTCCCCTTTTTTGCCCAAAATCCCCGTTTTTCTCCCCAAACTGGGCTCACCCGAGCTCCGGTCCCCGCAGATGGCGCACAGGCGCTTCCTGGGCCCCAAAATTCCCTTTTTTATCCCATTTTTATCCCATTTTTATCCCATTTTTCCCCATTTTTTCCCATTTTTTTCCCCGTTTTTTTGCCCAAAATCCCGTTTTTCGCCCCAAACTGGGCTCACCCGAGCTCCGGTCCCCGCAGATGGCGCACAGGCGTTTCCTGGGCCCCAAAATTCCCTTTTTTATCCCATTTTTATCCCATTTTTATCCCATTTTATCCCATTTTATCCCATTTTTATCCCATTTTTATCCCATTTTTAATCATTTTATCCCATTTTATCCCATTTTTATCCCATTTTTATCCCATTTTTATCCCTTTTTTCCCCATTTTTTATCATTTTTTCCATTTTTATCCCATTTTTCCCCATTTTTATCCCATTTTTCCCCCATTTTTTCCCATTTTTATCCCATTTTTATCCCATTTTTTATCATTTTTTATCATTTTTTCCCCGTTTTTTGCCCAAAATCCCCGTTTTTCTCCCCAAACTGGGCTCACCCGAGCTCCGGTCCCCGCAGATGGCGCACAGGCGCTTCCTGGGCCCCAAAATTCCCTTTTTATCCCATTTTTCCCCATTTTTATCCCATTTTTTCCCATTTTTTCCCATTTTTTTCCCCTTTTTTGCCCAAAATCCCCGTTTTTCGCCCCAAACTGGGCTCACCCGAGCTCCGGTCCCCGCAGATGGCGCACAGGCGCTTCCTGGGCCCCAAAATTCCCTTTTTTATCCCATTTTTATCCCATTTTTCCCCATTTTTTATCATTTTTTCCCCATTTTTATCCCATTTTTATCCCATTTTTATCCCATTTTCCCCATTTTTATCCCTTTTTTATCCCATTTTTATCCCATTTTATCCCATTTTTTATCATTTTTTCCCCGTTTTTTGCCCAAAATCCCGTTTTTCTCCCCAAACTGGGCTCACCCGAGCTCCGGTCCCCGCAGATGGCGCACAGGCGCTTCCTGGGCCCAAAATTCCCTTTGTTTCCCCCATTTTTATCCCATTTTTATCCCATTTTTATCCCATTTTTCCCCATTTTTTATCAATATTTCCCGTTTTTTGCCCAAAATCCCCGTTTTTCTCCCCAAACTGGGCTCACCCGAGCTCCGGTCCCCGCAGATGGCGCACAGGCGTTTCCTTTGCCCCAAAATTCCCTTTTTTATCCCATTTTTATCCCATTTTTATCCCATTTTCCCCATTTTTTATCATTTTTTTCCCCGTTTTTTGCCCAAAATCCCCGTTTTTCTCCCCAAACTGGGCTCACCCCAGCTCCGGTCCCCGCAGATGGCGCACAGGCGCTTCCTGGGCCCCAAAATTCCCTTTTTTATCCCATTTTTATCCCATTTTATCCCATTTTTATCCCATTTTTCCCCATTTTTATCCCATTTTTCCCCATTTTTTTATCATTTTTTTTCCCCGTTTTTTGCCCCAAAATCCCGTTTTTCTCCCCAAACTGGGCTCACCCCAGCTCCGGTCCCCCGCAGATGGCGCACAGGCGCTTCCTGGGCCCCAAAATTCCCGTTTTTATCCCATTTTATCCCATTTTTATCCCATTTTTACCCATTTTTCCCCATTTTTCCCCATTTTTATCCATTTTTCCCCATTTTATCCCATTTTTATCCCATTTTTTCCCCATTTTATCCCATTTTTCCCCCTTTTTATCCCATTTTTCCCCATTTTTAATCATTTTTTATCATTTTTAATCATTTTTTCCCCTTTTTTGCCCAAAATCCCCGTTTTTCTCCCCAAAACTGGGCTCACCCCAGCTCCCGGTCCCCGCAGATGGCGCACAGGCGCTTCCTGGGCCCCAAAATTCCTTTGTTTCCCCCATTTTTATCCCATTTTTTCCCCATTTTTCCCCATTTTTTATCATTTTTTCCCGTTTTTTGCCCAAAATCCCCGTTTTTCGCCCCAAACTGGGCTCACCCGAGCTCCGGTCCCCGCAGATGGCGCACAGGCGTTTCCTTTGCCCCAAAATTCCCTTTTTTATCCCATTTTTATCCCATTTTATCCCATTTTTCCCCATTTTTTTCCCATTTTCCCCATTTTTATCCCATTTTTTCCCCGTTTTTTGCCCAAAATCCCCGTTTTTCGCCCCAAACTGGGCTCACCCAAGCTCCGGTCCCCGCAGATGGCGCACAGGCGCTTCCTGGGCCCCAAAATTCCCTTTTTTATCCCATTTTTATCCCATTTTTATCCCATTTTTGTCCCATTTTCCCCATTTTTATCCCATTTTTCCCCATTTTTATCCCATTTTTCCCCATTTTATCCCATTTTTTTCCCTATTTTATCCCATTTTTATCCCATTTTATCCCATTTTATCCCATTTTATCCCATTTTTCCCCATTTTTATCCCATTTTTCCCCCATTTTTCCCCATTTTTATCCATTTTTATCCCATTTTTCCCCATTTTTTCCCATTTTTTCCCCCGTTTTTTGCCCAAAATCCCCGTTTTTCGCCCCAAACTGGGCTCACCCGAGCTCCGGTCCCCGCAGATGGCGCACAGGCGCTTCCTTTGCCCCAAAATTCCCTTTTTTTATCCCATTTTTCCCCATTTTTCCCTATTTTTATCATTTTTATCCCCATTTTTTATCATTTTTTCCCCGTTTTTTGCCCAAAATCCCCGTTTTTCTCCCCAAACTGGGCTCACCCGAGCTCCGGTCCCCGCAGATGGCGCACAGGCGCTTCCTTTGCCCCAAATTCCCTTTTTTATCCCATTTTTCCCCATTTTTCCCTATTTTTATCATTTTTATCCCCATTTTTTCCCATTTTTTCCCGTTTTGTGCCCAAAATCCCCGTTTTTCTCCCCAAACTGGGCTCACCCGAGCTCCGGTCCCCGCAGATGGCGCACAGGCGTTTCCTTTGCCCCAAAATTCCCCTTTTTATCCCATTTTTATCCCATTTTATCCCATTTTTATCCCATTTTCCCTATTTTTATCCCATTTTTTCCCCATTTTTATCCCATTTTTATCCCATTTTTTTCCATTTTTATCCCATTTTTATCCCATTTTTATCCCATTTTTATCCCATTTTTCCCCATTTTATCCCATTTTTCCCCATTTTTATCCCATTTTATCCCATTTTTATCCCATTTTATCCCATTTTTTATCATTTTTTTCCCGTTTTTTGCCCAAAATCCCCGTTTTTCGCCCAAACTGGGCTCACCCGAGCTCTGGTCCCCGCAGATGGCGCACAGGCGCTTCCTGGGCCCCAAAATTCCCTTTGTTTCCCCCATTTTTATCCCTTTTTTATCCCATTTTTCCCTATTTTTTCCCCATTTTTCCCCATTTTTTATCATTTTTTCCCCGTTTTTTGCCCAAAATCCCCGTTTTTCTCCCCAAACTGGGCTCACCCGAGCTCCGGTCCCCGCAGATGGCGCACAGGCGTTTCCTTTGCCCCAAAATTCCCCTTTTTATCCCATTTTTATCCCATTTTATCCCATTTTTATCCCATTTTCCCTATTTTTATCCCATTTTTCCCCATTTTTATCCATTTTTATCCCATTTTTTTCCATTTTTATCCCATTTTTATCCCATTTTTATCCCATTTTTATCCCATTTTTCCCCATTTTATCCCATTTTTCCCCATTTTTATCCCATTTTATCCCATTTTTATCCCATTTTATCCCATTTTTTATCATTTTTTTCCCGTTTTTTGCCCAAAATCCCCGTTTTTTCGCCCCAAACTGGGCTCACCCGAGCTCTGGTCCCCGCAGATGGCGCACAGGCGCTTCCTGGGCCCCAAAATTCCCTTTGTTTCCCCCATTTTTATCCCTTTTTTATCCCATTTTTCCCTATTTTTTCCCCATTTTTCCCCATTTTTTATCATTTTTTCCCCGTTTTTTGCCCAAAATCCCGTTTTTCTCCCCAAACTGGGCTCACCCGAGCTCCGGTCCCCGCAGATGGCGCACAGGCGCTTCCTGGGCCCCAAAATTCCCTTTGTTTCCCCCATTTTTATCCCATTTTTATCCCATTTTTATCCCATTTTTATCCCATTTTTATCCCATTTTTCCCCATTTTTTATCATTTTTTCCCCGTTTTTTGCCCAAAATCCCCGTTTTTCTCCCCAAACTGGGCTCACCCGAGCTCCGGTCCCCGCAGATGGCGCACAGGCGCTTCCCGGGGCCGTGGGGGGCGCAGGGGGGACCCCGAATTCCCAGCGGGGGTTTCACGTCCTCGGCGGCGCCGGGCGGCAGCGCCAGCGGCGCCGCGGCGTTGATCTGGGGGAAAAAACCACGATTTTGGGAAAAACGGGACAGAAAGCGGGGAAAAACCGGGAAATGCGGGGGGAAATAGGAGAAATACGGGGGAAAACTGGAAAATATTGGGAAAAACGGGAAAAATACGGGGAAACTGGAAAATATTGGGAAAAATGGGAAAAATACAGGGGGAAAACAGGAAAATATTGGGAAAAAACGGGAAAAATCTGGGGGAAAACTGGAAAATATTGGGAAAAATGGGAAAAATCCGAGGGAAAACAGGAAAATATTGGGAAAAAAACAGGAAATCCTGGGGAAAACAGGAAAAATATTGGGAAAAACGGGAAAAATACGGGGGGAAAACAGGAAAATATTGGGAAAAACAGGAAAAATCTGAGTGAAAATAGAAAAAATCCTGGGAAAATAGAAAAAATCCGGGGAAAAACAGAAAAAATCCGGGGAAAACAGGAAAAATATTGGGAAAAACAGGAAAAATCCTGGGGAAAACAGGAAAATATTGGGAAAAACAGGAAAAATCCGAGGGAAAATAGAAAAAATCCGGAGAAAAACAGGAAAATATTGGGAAAAACAGGAAAAATCTGGGGGAAAACAGCAAAAATCCTGGAAAAAAACATTTTTGTTTCCAAAAAACCCCATTTCCCCCCCAAATACCCATTTTTCCCCCAAAAAAACCCCAATTTTTTCCCCAAAAACCCCCATTTTCACCCCCAAAACCCCAATTTTTCCCCCCAAAACCCCATTCCCCCCCCAAAAAAACCCATTTTCCCACCAAAACCCCAATTTTCCCCCCAAAATCCCATTTTTCCCTCCAAACCCTCATTTTACCCCCCAAAACCCCAATATTTCCCCAAAAAAACCGCAATTTTTCCCCAAAACCCCCATTTTCCCCCAAAAATACCTCATTTCCCCCCCAAAACCCATTTTTTCCCCAACACCCCAATTTTTCCCCAAACCCCCCATTTTTACCCCAAACCCCAAATTTTCCCTCCAAAACCCCAATTTTTCCCCCCAAAACCCCATTTCCCCCCAAAAAAACCCATTTCCCCCCCCCAAAACCCCAATTTTTCCCTCCAAACCCCCATTTTCCCCCAAAACCCCAATTTCCCCCCAAAAACCCCCAATTTTACCCAAAACCCCAATTTCCCCCCAAAATCCCATTTCCCCCCCCCAAAACCCCAATTTCTTTCTCCAAACCCCCCCATTTCCCCCCAAAACCCCCAATTTTCCCCCCAAAAAAAAACCCCAATTTCCCCCAAAAACCCCAATTTTCCCTCCAAAACCCCCATATCCCCCCCAAAAAAAACCCATTTCCCCCCCAAAACCCCAATTTCCCCCCCAAAAACCCATTTTCCCCCCAAACCCCCATTTTTTCCAAAAAAAACCCATTTCCCCCCCAAAAAAAACCTCATTTTCCCCAAAAACCCCAATTTTCCCCCCCAAACCCCCAATTTCCCCCCAAAAAAAACCAATTTCCCCCAAAATCCCATTTTTACCCCCAAAAACCCCAAATATTTCCCCCAAAAAGCTCCAATTTTTCCCCAAAACCCCAATTTTCCTCCCAAAATCCCATTTCCCCCCCCAAAAAACCCATTTTCCCCCCCAAAACCCCCAATTTTTTCTCCAAACCCCCATTTTCCCCCCAAAAAAAACATTTCCCCCCCCCAAAACCCCAATTTTTCCCTCCAAAACCCCAATTTTTTCCCCCAAAACCCCAATTTCCCCCCCAAAAAACCCCAATTTCCCCCCAAAAACCCCAATTTCCCCCCAAAAAAACCCCATTTCTCCCCCCAAAACCCCAATTTTTCCCTCCAAAACCCCATTTCCCCCCCCAAGAACCCCAATTTTACCCCAAAACCCCCATTTCCCCCTAAAAAAACTTCATTTTCCCCCCAAAACCCCAATTTTTTCACCAAAAAAACCCCATTTTCCCCAAAAAAAACCTCATTTTCCCCCCAAAATCCCAATTTTCCCCCCAAAAATACCTCATTTTCCCCCCCAAAATCCCATTTTTTCCCCAAAACCCCAATTTTTTTCCCCAAACCCCCATTTTTTACCCCAAACCCCAAATTTCCCTCCAAAACCCCAATTTTTCCCCCCAAAACCCATTTCCCCCCCAAAAAAAACCCATTTCCCCCCCAAAACCCCAATTTCCCCCCCCAAAACCCCAATTTTACCCCCAAAACCCCCATTTCCCCCCCCAAAACCCCATTTTTCCCTCCAAACCCCCATTTTCCCCCAAAACCCCAATTTCCCCCCCAAAAAACCCCAATTTTACCCCAAAACCCCAATTTCCCCCCAAAATCCCATTTTCCCCCCCCCAAAACCCCAATTTCTTTCTCCAAACCCCCATTTTCCCCCCCAAAACCCCCAATTTTCCCCCAAAAAAACCCCAATTTCCCCCCAAAAACCCCAATTTTCCCTCCAAAACCCCCATATCCCCCCCAAAAATACCTCATTTTCCCCCCAAAATCCCATTTTTTCCCCAAAACCCCATTTTTTTTCCCCAAACCCCCATTTTTCCCCCCAAATCCCAATTTTTCCCTCCAAAACCCCAATTTCCCCCCCAAAAACCCCAATTTCCCCCCAAAAAACCCCAATTTCCCCCAAAGAAACCTCATTTTCCCCCAAAATCCCATTTTTCCCTCCAAACCCCCATTTTACCCCCCAAAAACCCCAATATTTCCCCCCAAAAACCCCAATTTTTCCCCCCAAAACCCCCATTTTCCCCTCCAAAACCCCAATTTCCCCCAAAAAAAAACCCATTTCCCCCCCCAAAACCCCAATTTTCCCTCCAAACCCCCATTTTACCCCCCAAAACCCCCATTTTCCCCCCCCAAAACCCGAATTTTTACCCCAAAACCCCCATTTTTTCCCCAAAACCCCCCATTTTTTCCCCCCAAAAACCCCAATTTCCCCCCCCAAAACCCCCATTTCCCCCCCAAAAACCCCAATTTCCCCCCAAAAAACCCCAATTTCCCCCCCAAAACCCCAATTTTTACCCCAAAAACCCCATTTTTTCCCCAAAAAAACCCCATTTTCCCCCCAAAAACCCCAATTTCCCCCCCCAAACCCCCATTTTCCCTCCAAAACCCCAATTTTTCCCTCCAAAACCCCCATTTCCCCCCCCAAAACCCCAATTTTTACCCCAAAAACCCCCATTTTTACCCCAAAAACCCCATTTTCCCCCCAAAAAAACCTCATTTTCCCCCCAAAAAACCCCAATTTCCCCCCAAACCCCCATTTTCCCCCCCAAAACCCCAATTTCTTTCTCCAAACCCCCATTTTCCCCCAAAAAAACCCCATTTTACCCTCCAAAACCCCAATTTCCCCCCCCAAAACCCCAATTCCCCCCAAAACCCCCCAATTTCCCCCCAAAACCCCCCGATTTCCCCGCGCCGCCCCCAGCCTCACCTGGGGGCTGCCGCCGGCGCCGTAGGCCAGGTTTTGGGGCGAGCCCAGCGAGGAGCTGATGACGGGAAAGGGGGACCCCAAAGGAGGGGGGGACCCCAGGGCGGGGCCCAGCGGGGGGGACCCCATGGCGGGGGGAGGGGCGGGGGGGGGAGGGGAGGCGGCGCTCGAGCTGTCGGGGCTGCGGCAGTCTGCGGGGAGACGGGGGAGAGACCCCCGAGAAACCGTCAGGGAGCCCAAAACGGCGAGAAATGGCCACAAACGGGCCAAAGGTACACACAAATGGCCCAAAATAGCCCAAAACTGCACTGAAATAGCCCAAAATAGCCCAAAACTGCACTGAAATAGCCCAAAACTGCACCCAAATAGCCCAAAACGGCGCCAAATGGCCCCAAATGGGCCAAAGGTACAACCAAATGGCCCAAAATAGCCCAAAACTGCACCCAAATAGCCCAAAACTGCACCCAAATAGCCCAAAACGGCAACAAATGGCCCCAAACGGGCCAAAGGTACAACCAAATGGCCCAAAATAGCCCAAAACTGCAATGAAATAGCCCAAAATAGCCCAAAACTGCACCCAAATAGCCCAAAATTACACCCAAATAGCCCAAAACTGCAATGAAATAGCCCAAAACTGCACCCAAATAGCCCAAAACGGCACCCGAATGCCCCCAAATAGCCCAAAATTACAACCAAATGGCCCAAAATAGCCCAAAATTACACCCAAATAACCCAAAACTGCGCACAAATAGCCCAAAACTGCGCCCAAATGGCCCAAAATAGCCCAAAGTTACAACCAAATAGCCCAAAATAGCCCAAAATTACACCCAAATAGCCCAAAACGGCGCCCGAATGGCCCCAAACGGGCCAAACGTACAACCAAATGGCCCAAAACTGCAATGAAATAGCCCAAAACTGCACCCAAATAGCCCAAAATAGCCCAAAATTACTCCCAAATAGCCCAAAACGCGAGAAATGGCCCCAAACGGGCCAAAAGTACAACCAAATAGCCCAAAATAGCCCAAAATTACACCCAAATGGCCCCAAATAGCCCAAAATTACACCCAAATGGCCCAAAATAGCCCAAAACTGCACTGAAATAGCCCAAAACTGCACCCAAATAGCCCAAAACGGCGCCCGAATGGCCCCAAATGGGCCAAAGGTACAACCAAATGGCCCAAAATAGCCCAAAATTACACCCAAATGGCCCAAATTACACCCAAATAGCCCAAAGTTACACCCAAATAGCCCAAAGTTACACCCAAATAGCCCAAAACTGCGCACAAATAGCCCAAAACGGCGCCCAAATAGCCCAAAACTGCACCCAAATAGCCCAAACGGAGCCGAAGTAGCCCAAAATAGCCCAAAATTACACCCAAATGGCCCAAAACTTGCGCCCTAATAGCCCAAAATAGCCCAAAATTACACCCAAATAGCCCAAAACGGCGCCCGAATGGCCCCAAATAGGCCAAAGGTACAACCAAATGGCCCAAAACTGCAATGAAATAGCCCCAAACTGCACCCAAATAGCCCAAAACTGCACCCAAATAGCCCAAAATAGCCCAAAATTACTCCCAAATAGCCCAAAACGGCGACAAATGGCCCCAAACAGCCCAAAGGTACAACCAAATGGCCCAAAATAGCCCAAAATTACACCCAAATGGCCCAAAACGGCGCCCGTATGGCCCCAAATAGCCCAAAACTGCACCCATATAGCCCAAAGTTACACCCAAATGGCCCAAAACTGCGCACAAATAGCCCAAAACTGCAATGAAATAGCCCAAAATAGCCCAAAACTGCACCCCAAATAGCCCAAAATTACACCCAAATAGCCCAAAACTGCAATGAAATAGCCCAAAACTGCACAGAAATAGCCCAAAACGGCACCCGAATGCCCCCAAATAGCCCAAAGTTACAACCAAATAGCCCAAAATAGCCCAAAATTACACCCAAATGGCCCAAAACGGCACCCGAATGGCCCCAAATAGGCCAAAGGTACAACCAAATGGCCCAAAACTGCAATGAAATAGCCCAAAACTGCACCCAAATAACCCAAAATAGCCCAAAACTGCACCCAAATAGCCCAAAATAGAACAAAATTACTCCCAAATAGCCCAAAACGGCGACAAATGGCCCCAAATAGCCCAAAGGTACAACCAAATAGCCCAAAATAGCCCAAAATTACACCCAAATGGCCCAAAATAGCCCAAAATTACACCCAAATAGCCCAAAGTTACACCCAAATAGCCCAAATTACACCCAAATAGCCCAAAGTTACACCCAAATAGCCCAAAGTTACACCCAAATAGCCCAAAACGGCGCCCGAATGGCCCCAAATGGCCCAAAGTTACAACCAAATGGCCCAAAGTTACACCCAAATAGCCCAAAACTGCGCCCAAATGGCCTGAAATAGCCCAAAACTGCACCCAAATAGCCAAAATAGCCCAAAATTACACCCAAATGGCCCAAAACGGCACCCAAATAGCCCAAAACTGCAATGAAATAGCCCGAAATAGCCCAACATTACACCCAAATAGCCCAAAACGGAGCCCAAATAGCCCAAAACAGCCCAAAATTACACCAAATAGCCCAAAACAGCGCCCGAATGGCCTCAAATAGCCCAAAGTTACACCCAAATGGCCCAAAATTACACCCAAATAGCCCAAAGTTACACCCAAATGGCCCAAAATTACACCCAAATGGCCCAAAACTGCACCCAAATAGCCCCAAACTGCACCCAAATAGCCCGAAATAGCCCAAAATTACACCCAAATAGCCCAAAGTTACACCCAAATGGCCCAAAACTGGAATGAAATAGCCCAAAATTACACCCAAATAGCCCAAATTACACCCAAATAGCCCAAATTACACCCAAATAGCCCAAAATGGCGCCCGAATGGCCCCAAATAGCCCAAAGGTACAACCAAATGGCCCAAACGGAGCCGAAGTAGCCCAAAATAGCCCAAAACTGCACCCAAATGGCCCAAAACGGCGCCCGAATGGCCCCAAATAGACAAAATTACACCCAAATGGCCAAACGGTGCCGAAATAGCCCAAAATAGCCCAAAATTACACCCAAATAGCCCAAAATTACACCCAAATAACCCAAAATGAAGCCGAAATAGCCCAAAATCTCATCAGGGAACCCAAAATTGCCCCAAATTCTGGTCAGAATGGCCAAAATGACCCCAAAATTCCTCAAAATACCCCAAAATACACCAAAATCACCCCAAAAACACCCCAACATCCCATCGGGAACCCCAAAATTATCCCAAATCACCCCAAAATCTCATCTGGGACCCCAAAATTACCCCAAATCACCCCAAAATCCACTCAGGATCCCCAAAATTACACAAAAATTACCCCAAATCACCCCAAAATCTCATCGGGGACCCCAAAATGACCCCAAATCACCCCAAAATCCACTCAGGATCCCCAAAATTACACAAAAATTACCCCAAATCACCCCAAAATCTCATCCGGGACCCCAAAATTATCCCAAATCACCCCAAAATCCACTCAGGGATCACAAAATTACCCCAAATTCTGGTCAGAATGGCCAAAATTACCCCAAAATCCTTCAAAATACACCAAAATCACCCCAAAATCACCCCAACATCCCATCAGGAACCCCAAAATTATCCCAAATCACCCCAAAATTACACAAAAATTATCCCAAATCAGCCCAAAATCTCATCCGGGACCCCAAAATTATCCCAAATCATCCCAAAATCCACTCAGGGTCCCCAAAATTACACAAAAGTTACCCGAAATCACCCCAAAATCTCATCAGGAACCCCAAAATTATCCCAAATCACCCCAAAATCCACTCAGGGACCCCAAAATTACACAAAAATTCCCCGAAATCACCCCAAAAGCTCATCACGGACCCCAAAATTTCCCCAAATCACCCCAAAATCCACTCAGGGATCCCAAAATTACCCCAAATTCTGGTCAGAATGGCCAAAATGACCCCAAAATTCCTCAAAATGCACCAAAATCACCCCAAAAACACCCCAACATCCCATCAGGAACCCCAAAATTATCCCAAATCACCCCAAAATTACACCAAAATTTCCACAAATCACCCCAAAAGCTCATCTGGGACCCCAAAATTATCCCAAATCACCCCAAAATTACACAAAAATTACCCCAAATCACCCCAATATCCCATCAAGAACCCCAAAATTATCCCAAATCACCCCAAAATCTCATCAGGGATCACAAAATTACCCCAAATTCTGGTCAGAATGGCCAAAATGACCCCAGAATTCCTCAAAATGCCCCAAAAACACCCCAAAAATACCACAACATCCCATCAGGAACCCAAAATTATCCCAAATCACCCCAAAATCCACTCAGGGATCCCAAAATTACCCCAAATTCTGGTCAGAATGGCCAAAATGACCCCAAAATTCCTCAAAATACCCCAAAATACACCAAAATCACCCCAAAAATACCCCAACATCCTATCAGGAACCCCAAAATTATCCCAAATCACCCCAAAATCCACTCAGGATCCCCAAAATTACCCCAAATTCTGGTCAGACGGGCCAAAATGACCCCAAAATTACTAAAAAATACCCTAAAAATACACCAAAATCACCCCAAAAATACCCCAATATCCCATCAGGAACCCCAAAATTATCCCAAATCACCCCAAAATCCACTCAGGGTCCCCAAAATTACACAAAAGTTACCCGAAATCACCCCAAAATCTCATCAGGAACCCCAAAATTATCCCAAATCACCCCAAAATCCCACTCAGGGACCCCAAAATTACACAAAAATTCCCCGAAATCACCCCAAAATCTCATCAGGGACCTCAAAATGACCTCAAATCACCCCAAAATCCACTCAGGATCCCAAAATTAGCCCAAATCCCCCCAAAAATCGCCTCAAATCCGGTCAGGATCCCCCAAAATCAGCCCAGACCCCACAAATTTGGTCAAAGACTCCCCGAAATCCCATCAGAACCCCCCAAAAATCCACCCAGGACCCCCCAAAATCCCTCAGGACCCCCCAAAATCCCCCTGAACCCCCCAAATCCCTCAGGACCCTCCACATCCCCTCGCACCCCTCCATTCCCACTCAGGACCCCCCAAAATCTCCCCAATTCCCACTTAGGACCCCCCAAAATCTCCCCAAATCCCACTCAGGACCCCCCAAATCCCCGCAGGACCCCCCAAATCCGTTCAGGACCCCCTCAAATCCCCTCAGGACCCCCAGACCCCCTCAGGACCCCCCCAAATCCCACTCAGGCCCCCCCAAATCCCCTCAGGACCCCCCCAAACCCGTTCAGGACCCCCCAAATCCCCTCAGGACCCCCCAAAATCCCTCCTAGATCCACTCACATCCCCTCAGCACCCCCCAAATCTGTTCAGGACCCCCCAAATCCCCTCAGGACCCCCCAAAATCCCACCTAGATCCACTCGCATCCCCTCAGGACCCCCCCAAATCTGTTCAGGACCCCCCAAATCCCCTCAGGACCCCCAGTTCTCCCTCAGGACCCCCCAAATCCCCTCAGGACCCCCCCAAATCCCCTCAGGACCCCCCAAATCCGTTCAGGACCCCCCAAATCCCCTCAGGACCCCCCAAAATCCCCCCTAGATCCACTCACATCCCCTCAGGACCCCCCCAAATCTGTTCAGGACCCCCCAAATCCCCTCAGGACCCCCCAAATCCCCTCAGGACCCCCAGTTCTTCCTCAGGACCCCCCAAAACCCCTCACATCCCCTTAGCCCCCCCCAATCCCCCTCACGACCCCCCAAAATCCCCCCTAGATCCACTCACATCCCCTCAGGACCCCCCCAAATCCCCTCAGGACCCCCCAAATCCCCTCAGGACCCCCAGTTCTCCCTCAGGACCCCCCAAATCCCCTCAGGACCCCCCCAAATCCCCTCAGGACCCCCAGTTCTTCCTCAGGACCCCCTAAAATCCCCTCACGACCCCCCAAAATCCCCCCTAGATCCACTCATATCCCCTCAGGACCCCCCAAATCCGTTCAGGACCCCCCCAAAATCCCCCCTAGATCCACTCATATCCCCTCAGGACCCCCCCAAACCCCCTCAGGACCCCCCCAAAATCCCCTCAGGACCCCCAGACCCCCTCACGACCCCCAGTTCTCCCTCACGACCCCCAGACCCCCTCACGACCCCCAGTTCTCCCTCAGGACCCCCAGTTCTCCCTCACGACCCCCAGACCCCCTAAGGATCCCCCATTTCTCCCTCACGACCCCCAGACCCCCTCAGGACCCCCAGACCCCCTCAGGACCCCCAGTTCTCCCTCAGGACCCCCAGACCCCCTCACGACCCCCAAATCCCCTCAGGATCCCCCATTTCTCCCTCACGACCCCCAGACCCCCTCAGGACCCCCAGACCCCCTCACGACCCCCAAATCCCCTCACGACCCCCAGTTCTCCCTCACGACCCCCAGACCCCCTCAGGACCCCCCAAACCCCCTCACGACCCCCAGTTCTCCCTCACGACCCCCAGACCCCCTCAGGACCCCCAGACCCCCTCAGGAAAACCCAGACCCCCGCAGGACCCCCAAATCCCCTCACGACCCCCAGTTCTCCCTCAGGACCCCCAGTTCTCCCTCACGACCCCCAAATCCCCTCAGGACCCCCAGTTCTCCCTCACGACCCCCAGTTCTCCCTCACGACCCCCAGACCCCACTCAGGACCCCCCAAACCCCCTCACGACCCCCAGTTCTCCCTCAGGACCCCCAGACCCCCTCAGGATCCCCAGACCCCCTCACGACCCCCAAATCCCCTCAGGACCCCCAGTTCTCCCTCACAACCCCCAAACCCCCTCAAGACCCCCAAACCCCCTCAGGACCCCCAGTTCTCCCTCAGGACCCCCAGACCCCCTCAGGACTCCCAAATCCCCTCACGACCCCCAGTTCTCCCTCAGGACCCCCAGACCCCCTCAGGACCCCCAGTTCTCCCTCACGACCCCCAGACCCCCTCACGACCCCCAAATCCCCTCAGGATCCCCCATTTCTCCCTCACGACCCCCAGACCCCCTCAGGACCCCCAGACCCCCTCACGACCCCCAAATCCCCTCACGACCCCCAGTTCTCCCTCACGACCCCCAGACCCCCTCAGGACCCCCCAAACCCCCTCACGACCCCCAGTTCTCCCTCACGACCCCCAGACCCCCTCAGGACCCCCAGACCCCCTCAGGAAAACCCAGACCCCCGCAGGACCCCCAAATCCCCTCACGACCCCCAGTTCTCCCTCAGGACCCCCAGTTCTCCCTCACGACCCCCAAATCCCCTCAGGACCCCCAGTTCTCCCTCACGACCCCCAGTTCTCCCTCACGACCCCCAGACCCCACTCAGGACCCCCCAAACCCCCTCACGACCCCCAGTTCTCCCTCAGGACCCCCAGACCCCCTCAGGATCCCCAGACCCCCTCACGACCCCCAAATCCCCTCAGGACCCCCAGTTCTCCCTCACAACCCCCAAACCCCCTCAAGACCCCCAAACCCCCTCAGGACCCCCAGTTCTCCCTCAGGACCCCCAGACCCCCTCAGGACTCCCAAATCCCCTCACGACCCCCAGTTCTCCCTCAGGACCCCCAGACCCCCTCAGGACCCCCAGTTCTCCCTCACGACCCCCAGACCCCCTCACGACCCCCAAATCCCCTCAGGATCCCCCATTTCTCCCTCACGACCCCCAGACCCCCTCAGGACCCCCAGACCCCCTCAGGACCCCCAGTTCTCCCTCACGACCCCCAGTTCTCCCTCACGACCCCCAGACCCCCTCACGACCCCCAGTTCTCCCTCAGGACCCCCAGACCCCCTCAGGACCCCCAGTTCTCCCTCACGACCCCCAGACCCCCTCACGACCCCCAAATCCCCTCAAGACCCCCAGACCCCCTCAGGACCCCCAGTTCTCCCTCACGACCCCCAGTTCTCCCCCAGGACCCCCAAATCCCCTCAGGACCCCCAGTTCTCCCTCACGACCCCCAAACCCCCCCAGGACCCCCAAACCCCCTCAGGACCCCCAGACCCCCTCAGGACCCCCCAAACCCCCTCACGACCCCCAGACCCCCTCAGACCCCCTCACGACCCCCAGTTCTCCCTCAGGACCCCCAGACCCCCTCAGACCCCCCCCCCAAACCCCCTCAGCCCCCTCCCCACCCGCCTCCCCCCCGCTCCCCGCTCCCCGCTCGCCGCTCCCGGGGCTGACCGCGGTCGCTGTCGCCCATCCCGCGCTGCCGGGGGGGGGTCCCGGGGCTCCCTCGGCGCCCCCAAATTCCCGCCCCGCCCCCCCCCCGGGGCCGCGCCCCGCCCCCCCCCCCCGCGGCCTCGGCCCCGGCCCCGCTCCGCCGCCGCTGGGTCCCACCGGGACCACAATGCACCGCGCTGCCGCCGCGCTTCCGCTTCCCGTGACGTCACCGAGGCGCCCCGCCATTTCGGGCGCTCGTCGTGAGGCGGGACCGGGTCCGGGCCGGGACCGGGGCCGGGACGGGACCGGGTCTGGGCCGGGGCCGCCTCGGGTCCGGGACCGGGTCTGGGCTGAGACCGGGTCTGGGCCGGGACCGGGTCCGGGCCGGGGCCGCCTCGGGTCCGGGACCGGGTCTGGGCCGGGACCGGGTCTAGGCCGGGACCGGGTCCGGGCCGGGGCCGCCTCGGGTCCGGGACCGGGTCTGGGCCGGGTCCGGGACCGGGTCTGGGCCGAGACCGGGTCTGGGCCGGGACCGGGTTTGGGCCGGGACCGGGTTTGGGCCGGGGCCGGGTCTGGGCCGGGGCCGCCTCGGGACCGGGACCGGGTCTGGGCCGGGGCCGCCTCGGGACCGGGACCGCGTCTGGGCCGGGGCCGGGGCCGCCTCGGGACCGGGACCGCGTCTGGGCCGGGACCGGGTCCGGGTCTGGGCCGGGACCGGGTCTGGGCCGGGTCCGGGTCTGGGCCGGGGCCGCCTCGGGACCGGGACCGCGTCTGGGCCGGGGCCGGGTCTGGGCCGGGGCCGCCTCGGGACCGGGACCGCGTCTGGGCCGGGACCGGGTCTGGGCCGGGACCGGGTCTGGGCTGAGACCGGGTCTGGGCCGGGACCGGGTCGAGGCCGCGACCGGGTCTGGGCCACGACCCCGGGTCTTGGCTGGGACCGCGTCTGGGCCGGGGCCGGGTTTGGGCCGGGACCGGGTCTGGGCTGAGACCGGGTCTGGGCCGGGACCGGGTCTGGCCCGCGACCGGGTCTGGGCCGGGATCGGGTCTAGGCTGGGACCGCGTCTGGGCCGGGACCGGGTTTGGGCCGGGACCGGGTCTGGACCGGGGCCGCCTCCGGGTCCGGGGCTGGAGCTGGGGCTGGGCCGGGGCCGCCCCGGGACCGGGACCGGGTCCGGGTCTGGGCCGGGTCCGGCTCGTTGGAGCCCCGGAGCGTCCCCAGAGCGTCCCCGGTGAGCATGGAGCCCCAGGAGGTGCGGCGGGGGACAGAGGGGACACTGCGGGGGGAGGGGACACGGGGGAGGGGCAGTGGGGGATGGGGGACACGGGGAGTGGCGGGGAGGGGGCAGGTGACAAAGGGGGAGGGGACACGGGCGGGGGAGGGGGTGGCAGAGGGGACAGCAGAGCCCTCCAGGGAGGGGCAAAGGGGACCCTCGGGGGCAGGGGGCCACGAGTGCCACCAGGTCCCTGTCCCCTTTCCAGCTGTCCCCAGCGCTGCTGCAGCCGCAGGTCACCGCGGTGGCCATCCTGGATGAGCTGCTGGCCACCCTGCCCAGTCTGGACGAGGACTTGTGGCTGCCTGTGTCCCTGTGGCGCCTGAACTGGGACCTGGAGGAGTTCACCAAGGAATTCTGGGCCAGCCTGGAGTGCGTCGGTGGCACCTGCGAGGATGATGATGGTTGCCACAATGACCCCCCCCACCTCCCTGAGCCGGGCCCTGGCCGCCTACGCGGGCACCCCCTGGACAACGTGGGACGACGATGTGACAATGGTGGCCATCGAGTGGCACGCCTCGGTGGCCGTGCTCGAGGACACCTGGGCCTGGCTGGCCAGGAGGGCCACCAAGCTGCATGATGCCTGCAGGGAGGTGGCCACTGCAGCAGCTGATATGGTGGCCACCACCAGTGCCCGGGCCAGGGAGCTACAGGACGAGGTTGCCGGCTGTGGGACAGCTCGGAACATCCTGGTGGCCGCGGCCCAGCAGCTGGGTCTGGCCCTGGACAGGGAGGAGGTGGCCGAGGTGGTGGCCGGGCACAAAACCCAGCTGAGGGGACATTCCAGGGTGGCCACCAGCCAGGCAACGAGGGCCACCATGGTGAGACAGCGGGCGGAGGCAGCCCTGGGGCTGCTGGAGCGCTTGGTGGCCACGTGTGACGAAGCCACCGCCTTTCCCCGGGAGCTGCGGCGCAGGGTTGGGGACATCAAGGCCACCCTGGAGGAGACGAAGGAGGTGACCCTCGATGTCCCCGAGGACTTGGTTGCCAAGGTGGCCGTGGCTGAGTGGCTGTGGGAAGCCAACACCCGCCTGGCCAAGGACCACCTGGTGGTGGCACTTGTCTCCATCATCGACTTCTTCTTCGATGGTGACCCCGACAGCGCCGGTGGCCACGGGGTGGCCGAGCGGTGCCAAACAGCCATCGAGGACATCCCGAGGCTCCTTGGGCTCCCGGAGCGTCCGCAGCCAGCGTGGAGCCCCCCGGGTGCGACGGGGACAGAGGCCGGCAAACGGGACCCCTCGAGGGCACGGGGCCACCGCAGGAGGCCACAAGTGCCACGAGGTCCCTGACACCTCCCTTGTCCCCTCCCCAGCTGCAGGAGGTGATGTTTGACATTCTGGCCACCCTGGACAAGGTGGTGGCCATTCTGACCGGGCCACAGCAGGGCGCGCAGCAGCGCGCGTCCCCAAAGTTCCTGTGCTCCGACATGAGGAGTGTCATCTGGCACCTCCGTAGGACCCTGGAGCACGGCAACGTCACCTCCCTGGGCCAGCGTGAGAGCCGTGGCCAAGGCCTGGCGGGAGTCGGCGGCCACGCTCAGGAAGAGCTGGGAACGGCTGGCCGAGGAGGCCGCCAAGGTCCGCGACGCCTGTGAGGAGGTGGCCACCGCCCCGGCCTCGGACGGGCGGGAGGAGGGCGCCCGCATCGTGGTAGCCTGCAGCACCGGGATGGCCACGGGCCACCAGCAGCTGCTGCTGGCCCTGGACAGGGAGGAGGTGGTCTTGGCGTCCACCAGCGAGGAGGAGGCGGCCACCAACAGTGCCGTGGGAGAGGTCGTGGTGGCCACCAGCCAGGCGAGGGCGGCCACCAGCAGAGAAGAGCAGGTAGAGGTGGTCCTGGGGCTGCTGGAGCGCTTGGTGGAGATGTGTGACAAAGGCACCATGTTCACCTGGACCATGCAGCGCCGGCTCAGGGCTGTCGAGGCCACCCTGGAGGAGATAAAGAAGGCGTCCCCCGATGTCCCCAAGGCCTTGGCGGCCAAAGCGGTGGAGGCCAAGCGGATGTGGGAGGCCAGCACCAGGCTGTTCACGCGTCAGCCGCAGGGAGTGCTTGGGGACATCAACGACTTCCTCTTCAGTCCCTATGGTGGCCCCGGTGGCCAAGCGGTGGCAGAAAGCCATTGAGGACGTGCCGAGGCCGCTGCGGGGACAGCGATGTCACTGCTGTGATGTCATCGGGGCAGTGACATCACTGGGGAGACTTGTGGATACTCGAGTGCCACCAGCTCCTCGTGTCACCAGCAGCCCCTTGGGTGCCACCAAGAGCCCCCCAAGTGCCACCAGCTGCTCGTGTCACCAAGAGCTTCCCAAGTGCCACCAGCCCCTTGAGTGCCACCAGCTCCTTGTGTCACCAAGAGCCCCCCAAGTGCCACCAGCCCCTTGTGACACAAAGAGATTACCAAATGCCACCAGCTCCTTGTGTCACCAAGAGCTTCCCAAGTGCCACCAGCTCCTTGTGTCACCAAGAGCCCCCCAAGTGGCACCAGCTCCTCTAGTGCCACCAAGAGCCCCCCAAGTGCCACCAGCTCCTTGTGACACCAAGAGCTTCCCAAGTGCCACCAGCTCCTTGTGACACCAAGAGCTTCCCAACTGCAACCAGCCCCCAAGTGCCACCAGCTCCTCGTGTCATGAAGAGCCCCCCAAGTGCCACCAGCCCCTTGTGTCACCAAGAGCCCCCCAACTGCCACCAGCTCCTTGTGGCACCAAGAGCCCCCCAAGTGCCACCAGCTCCTTGTGACACCAAGAGCTTCCCAAGTGCCACCAGCTCCAAGTGTCACCAAGAGCTTCCCAACTGCCACCAGCTCCTTGTGACACCAAGAGCTTCCCAACTGCCACCAGCCCCCAAGTGCCACCAGCTCCTCGTGTCATGAAGAGCCCCCCAAGTGCCACCAGCTCCTTGTGTCACCAAGAGCTTCCCAACTGCCACCAGCTCCTTGTGACACCAAGAGCTTCCCAACTGCCACCAGCTCCTTGAGTGCCACCAGCCCCTTGTGTCACCAAGAGCCCCCCAAGTGCCACCAGCTCCTTGTGTCACCAAGAGCTTCCCAAGTGCCACCAGCTCCTTGTGTCACCAAGAGCTTCCCAAGTGCCACCAGCCCCTTGAGTGCCACCAGCTCCTTGTGTCACCAAGAGCTTCCCAAGTGCCACCAGCTCCTTGTGTCACCAAGAGCCCCCCAAGTGCCACCAGCCCCTTGTGTCACCAAGAGCCCCCCAAGTGCCACCAGCTCCTTGTGTCACCAAGAGATAACCAAATGCCACCAGCTCCTTGTGACACCAAGAGCTTCCCAAGTGCCACCAGCCCCTTGTGTCACCAAGAGCTTCCCAAGTGCCACCAGCCCCTTGTGTCACCAAGAGCTTCCCAACTGCCACCAGCTCCTCGTGTCAGGAAGAGCCCCCCAAGTGCTACCAGCTCCTTGTGACACCAAGAGCTTCCCAAGTGCCACCAGCCCCCCAAGTGCCACCAGCTCCTTGTGTCACCAAGAGCCCCCCAAGTGGCACCAGCTCCCTGAGTGCCACCAAGAGCTTCCCAAGTGCCACCAGCTCCTTGTGTCACCAAGAGCTTCCCAACTGCCACCAGCTCCTTGTGTCACCAAGAGCTTCCCAACTGCCACCAGCTCCTTGAGTGCCACCAGCTCCTTGTGTCACCAAGAGCTTCCCAAGTGCCACCAGCTCCTTGTGTCACCAAGAGCTTCCCAAGTGCCACCAGCTCCTTGTGTCACCAAGAGCCCCCCAAGTGCCACCAGCTCCTTGTGTCACCAAGAGCTTCCCAACTGCCACCAGCTCCTTGTGTCACCAAGAGCTTCCCAAGTGCCACCAGCTCCTTGTGTCACCAAGAGATAACCAAATGCCACCAGCCCCTTGTGACACCAAGAGCTTCCCAACTGCCACCAGCTCCTTGTGTCACCAAGAGCTTCCCAACTGCCACCAGCTCCTTGAGTGCCACCAGCCCCTTGTGTCACCAAGAGATAACCAAATGCCACCAGCCCCTTGTGACACCAAGAGCTTCCCAACTGCCACCAGCCCCTTGTGACACCAAGAGCTTCCCAAGTGCCACCAGCTCCTTGTGTCACCAAGAGCTTCCCAACTGCCACCAGCTCCTTGTGTCACCAAGAGCCCCCCAAGTGCCACCAGCCCCTTGTGTCACCAAGAGCCCCCCAAGTGCCACCAGCTCCTTGTGTCACCAAGAGATAACCAAATGCCACCAGCTCCTTGTGACACCAAGAGCTTCCCAAGTGCCACCAGCTCCTTGTGACACCAGCTCCTTGTGTCACCAAGAGATAACCAAATGCCACCAGCTCCTTGTGACACCAAGAGCTTCCCAAGTGCCACCAGCTCCTTGTGACACCAGCTCCTTGTGTCACCAAGAGCTTCCCAACTGCCACCAGCCCCTTGTGACACCAAGAGCTTCCCAACTGCCACCAGCTCCTTGTGTCACCAAGAGCCCCCCAAGTGCCACCAGCCCCTTGTGTCACCAAGAGCTTCCCAAGTGCCACCAGCCCCTTGTGTCACCAAGAGCTTCCCAACTGCCACCAGCTCCTTGTGTCACCAAGAGCCCCCCAACTGCCACCAGCTCCTTGAGTGCCACCAGCTCCTTGTGTCACCAAGAGCTTCCCAAGTGCCACCAGCTCCTTGTGTCACCAAGAGCTTCCCAAGTGCCACCAGCTCCTTGTGTCACCAAGAGCTTCCCAAGTGCCACCAGCTCCTTGTGTCACCAAGAGATAACCAAATGCCACCAGCCCCTTGTGACACCAAGAGCTTCCCAACTGCCACCAGCTCCTTGTGTCACCAAGAGCTTCCCAACTGCCACCAGCTCCTTGAGTGCCACCAGCCCCTTGTGTCACCAAGAGATAACCAAATGCCACCAGCCCCTTGTGACACCAAGAGCTTCCCAACTGCCACCAGCCCCTTGTGACACCAAGAGCTTCCCAAGTGCCACCAGCTCCTTGTGTCACCAAGAGCTTCCCAACTGCCACCAGCTCCTTGTGTCACCAAGAGCCCCCCAAGTGCCACCAGCCCCTTGTGTCACCAAGAGCCCCCCAAGTGCCACCAGCTCCTTGTGTCACCAAGAGATAACCAAATGCCACCAGCTCCTTGTGACACCAAGAGCTTCCCAAGTGCCACCAGCTCCTTGTGACACCAGCTCCTTGTGTCACCAAGAGATAACCAAATGCCACCAGCTCCTTGTGACACCAAGAGCTTCCCAAGTGCCACCAGCTCCTTGTGACACCAGCTCCTTGTGACACCAAGAGCTTCCCAACTGCCACCAGCTCCTTGTGTCACCAAGAGCCCCCCAAGTGCCACCAGCCCCTTGTGTCACCAAGAGCTTCCCAAGTGCCACCAGCCCCTTGTGTCACCAAGAGCTTCCCAACTGCCACCAGCTCCTTGTGACACCAAGAGCTTCCCAACTGCCACCAGCTCCTTGTGTCACCAAGAGCCCCCCAACTGCCACCAGCTCCTCTAGTGCCACCAGCTCTTTGTGACACCAAGAGCTTCCCAACTGCCACCCGCCCCTTGTGTCACCAAGAGCTTCCCAAGTGCCACCAGCCCCCAAGTGCCACCAGCTCCTCTAGTGCCACCATCTCCTTGTGTCACCAAGAGCTTCCCAACTGCCACCAGCTCCTTGTGTCACCAAGAGCTTCCCAAGTGCCACCAGCTCCTTGTGACACCAAGAGCTTCCCAACTGCCACCAGCCCCTTGTGACACCAAGAGCTTCCCAACTGCCACCAGCTCCTTGAGTGCCACCAGCTCCTTGTGTCACCAAGAGCTTCCCAACTGCCACCAGCTCCTTGAGTGCCACCAGCTCCTTGTGACACCAAGAGCCCCCCAAGTGCCACCAGCTCCTTGTGACACCAAGAGCTTCCCAACTGCCACCAGCTCCTTGAGTGCCACCAGCTCCTTGTGTCACCAAGAGCTTCCCAACTGCCACCAGCCCCCAAGTGCCACCAGCTCCTCGTGTCATGAAGAGCCCCCCAAGTGCCACCAGCTCCTTGTGACACCAAGAGCTTCCCAAGTGCCACCAGCCCCTTGTGTCACCAAGAGCTTCCCAACTGCCACCAGCCCCTTGTGTCACCAAGAGCTTCCCAAGTGCCACCACCTCCTTGTGACACCAAGAGCCCCCCAACTGCCACCAGCTCCTTGTGTCATGAAGAGCCCCCTAAGTGCCACCAGCCCCTCAAGTGCCACCAGCTCCTCGTGTCATGACGAGCCCCTCAAGTGCCACCAGCTCCCTGAGTGCCACCAAGAGCCCCCCAAGTGCCACCAGCTCCTTGTGACACCAAGAGCCCCCCAAGTGCCACCAGCTCCTGGTGACACCAAGAGCTTCCCAAGTGCCACCAGCTCCCTGAGTGCCACCAGCCCCTCAAGTGCCACCAGCTCCTCGTGTCATGACGAGCCCCTCAAGTGCCACCAGCTCCTTGTGTCACCAAGAGCTTCCTAAGTGCCACCAGCCCCTCAAGTGCCACCAGCTCCTCTTGTCATGACGAGCCCCTCAAGTGCCACCAGCTCCTTGTGTCACCAAGAGCTTCCTAAGTGCCACCAGCCCCTCAAGTGCCACCAGCTCCTCTTGTCATGACGAGCCCCTCAAGTGCCACCAGCTCCTTGTGTCACCAAGAGCTTCCCAAGTGCCACCAGCTCCTTGTGTCACCAAGAGCTTCCCAAGTGCCACCAGCCCCTCAAGTGCCACCAGCTCCCTGAGTGCCACCAAGAGCCCCCCAAGTGCCACCAGCTCCTCGTGTGACCAAGAGCCCCCGAGTGCCACCAGGTGCGGCCCAGCCACCGCGTGCAGGTCCCTGGTGTCACCGGGCTCTCTCGGTGTCACACGCCGCCCTCAGGCACCCACCGGGACCCCTCCCCCGGTCACCGGGACCCCCGAATTTCACCGTCCTCTGCACCAGGACCCCCCCTCAGGCATCACGACCCTCGAGTGTCCCTCCCCCCTCGGCCACCGGAGCCCCCCGAGGAACCGGGACCACCGGAGCCCCCCGAGGAACCGGGACCACCGGGACCCCCCGAGGAACCGGCACCACTGGGACCCCCCGAGGAACCGGGACCCCCGAGGAACCGGGACCACCGGGACCCCCCGAGGAACCGGGACCACCGGGACCCCCGAGGAACCGGGACCACCGGAGCCCCCCGAGGAACCGGGACCACCGGGACCCCCCCGAGGAACCGGAACCACCGGAGCCCCCCGAGGAACCGGCACCACCGGGACCCCCCGAGGAACCGGGACCACCGGAGCCCCCGAGGAACCGGGACCACCGGGACCCCCAAGGAACCGGGACCACCGGGACCCCCGAGGAACCGGCATCACTGGAGCCCCCCGAGGAACCGGGACCACCGGAGCCCCCCGAGGAACCGGGACCCCCGAGGAACCGGGACCACCGGGACCCCCCGAGGAACCGGGACCCCCTGGAGGAACCGGCACCACCAGAGCCCCCCGAGGAACCGGGACCACCGGAGCCCCCCGAGGAACCGGGACCCCCCCGAGGAACCGGGACCACCGGAGCCCCCCGAGGAACCGGCACCACCGGAGCCCCCCGAGGAACCGGCACCACCGGAGCCCCCCGAGGAACCGGCACCACCGGGACCCCCTGGAGGAACCGGCACCACCGGGACCCCCTGGAGGAACCGGCACCACCGGGACCCCCGAGGAACCGGGACCACCGGAGCCCCCGAGGAACCGGAACCACCGGGACCCCCCCCCCCCCTTTACCGGGCACCGGGGCCGGGACCCCCGAGCACCGGGCCCGAACCCCTCTTTGTGCCCCCCAGTCCCGGCGCTGTTCCCGGGCGGGGGTGGGCAAATGAGAGGGGCCACAAAGCGGGATCCGGGCCCGGTGCTCGGGGTGAGGGGCCCGGTTCCTGTCCCGGTGCTCGCTGAGGGGGATTCAATGCACGGGGGGGGGTGGGGCGAGGGGGTCCCGGAGCCCGAGATAGTATTTTTTACAGCTACTCTTTTACTATTTATTTTTTTTTAATTTACTATTAAAATTTTAACATGTATTTTTTTAAGAAGTGACTTGCGTTTTTCACGCTGGAGGAGTCTCGCCGCTTCCCCTCACAGCCAGCGCCTCGCTCCCCTTTCCCGCCCGGATCCCCGCCGCCATCTTGCAGGCACCTCCCTCATGCCCGTTTGGCGCCTTTCCACCCAAATCTCGCGATATTCCTCCCGAAGCCGCGCCGCCATCTTTATTCCGGGCAGCTTTGCCCTTTGCTAGGTGAACTTTCCTCTTCCCCCCCCCCCCACGAAATCTCGCGATAATTCGCCTTGAAGCCGCGCTGCCATCTTTACTGTGGGCGGATTTTGCCCTTCGGCCGCGCCCCGCTTCTCGCGGGACATCTCGCGAGAGCTCGTCGTGCCACGTTCCCGGGCTTTTGGAGGTACCGGGACCTCCCCCAGAGATTTTTTTTGGGGGAGTTTCGGGGGTTTTAAGGGATTTTGGGGTGTCCGGGAGGGGCTGGGGGGTTCGGAAGGGTCAGAGGAAAGGTTTGGGAGGGGTATTGGGGAGGCGGGCTGTAGGTTTGGGGGACTCCTGAGGGGAATCTTGATGGGGGGGGTTGGGGGTCCTGAGGGGGCTCTGAGGTGATTTGGGGTGCTCTGAGGGGATTTGGGGTGTCCTGAGGGGATTTGGGGGGGGTTTAGGGGGGTTTGGGGGTCCTGAGGGGGCTCTGAGGGGATTTGGGGTGTCCTGAGGGGATTTGGGGTGTCCTGAGGGGATTTGGGGTGCCCTGAGGGGATTTGGGGGGGGTTAGGGGTCCTCAGGGGTCTCTGAGGGGATTTGGAGATGCTGAGGGGATTTGGTGGTTCCTGAGGGGATTTGGGGGGGTCTTGGGGTGATTTTGGGGTTCATGAGGAGTTTTGAGGGATCCTGAAGAGATTTGGAGATTCTGACGAGATTTGGGGGGATCCTGAGGGGATTTGGGAGGTCCTGAGGGGATTTTGGGGATCCTGGGGGGATTTTGGGGATCCTGAGGGGATTTTGGGGGATGCTGAGGGGATTCTGGGGATCCTGAGGGGATTTTGGGGATCCTGAGGGGATTTGGGAGGTCCTGAGTGGATTTTGGGGATCCTGAGTGGATTCTGGGGATCCTGAATGATTTTGGGAGATCCTGAGGGGATTTTGGGAGTTCCTGAAAAGATTTTGTGAGATCCTGAAGGGATTTTGGGGGATCCTGAAGGGATTTTGGGGATCCTGAGGGGATTTCAGGGGATCCTGAGGGGATTTTGGGGATCCTGAGGGGATTTTGGGGATCCTGAGTGGATTCTGGGGATCCTGAAGGGTTTTGGGGATCCTGAGGGGATTTTGGGAGATCCTGAGAGGATTTTGTGAGATCCTGAGGGGATTCTGGGGATCCTGAGGGGATTTTGGGAGTTCCTGAGAGGATTTTGTGAGATCCTGAAGGGATTTTGGAGATCCTGAGGGGATTTGGGGGTGCTCTGAGGGAATTTGCGAGATCTTGGGGTGATTTGTGCGTTCCTGAGGGTGTTTTGGGGAGGGATTTTTTTGGGGAAGGGGTGTTGAAAGGGTCTTTAAATCCTCATTTTTCCCTTCCAGGACAACCCCTCCCCTCCCCCCCAAAATTTGCCCTCCCCCTCCCCCCATGGGGCTCCCCCTCCTCATCCTCACCCTGGTGGTGCTGGGGCTGGGGGAGGGGCACCAGGACCCCCCCCCAGCCTCGGGGCACCCCCAGGAGCCCCACCCCCACCTCTATGGACCCCCCAAAACGCGCCCGGACACCGCCCAGGTGTGGCTGCAGGTGAGAGCCCCCCAAAAGCTTCCAAAATCACCTTCAGTACCCCACAAAACCCCCCAAAAATGCCCCCTAGAAACGGCCCCAGATAATCCCGAGTCGTTCCCAAAAAACGTCCTTCAACGGCCCAAAAATATTCAAAATATCCAAAAAATTCTCATCAAAGTGTTTTGAAATTTCCTTCTCCCAAAATGCCTCAAAATGACCTAAAATGCTTTAAAATCTTTTCTGAAAATAGTCTAGAATGGCTAAAAATACGTGAAAATCATCCCCTGAAAATATCCTAAAATTTTCCCTAAAAATGCTTCAAAATGGCCTAAAAATGCCCCAAAATCCCCTCAAAAATGCCCCAAAATACTCTGAAACCCCCCCCAAAAAATGCCCCCAAATAGTCTAAATTTTGGTGAAGCAAAAAACAAAATAAGTTAAAATCGCTGCCCAAAAATGCCCCAAAATCCCCTCAAAAATACCCCAAAATACTCTGAAAACCCCCCAAAAAATGCCCCCAAATAGTCTAAAGTTATAAGCTAAAATCGCTGCCCAAAAATCCCCTGAAATTCCCTCCTGAGCCCCCCCAAAACCCAGTTTGAACCCCTTCAACCCCAATTTCCCCCCAAATCTCCATTTGTGCCCCCAAATCCCCATTTTAACCCCTTAAATCCCATTTTTCCCCAAATTTCCATTTTAACCCCCCAAATCTCCATTTTAACCCCAAAAATCCCCATTTTAACCCCCAAATCCCCATTTTAACCCCAAAAATTCCTCATTTTAACCCCCAAATTTCCATTTTAACCCTCCAAATTTCCATTTTAACCCCCCAAATCTCCATTTTAACCCACCAAATCTCAATTTTAACCCCAAAAATCCCCATTTTAACCCCCAAATCCCCATTTTAACCCCTTAAATCCCATTTTCCCCCAAAATCCACATTTTAACCCCCCAAATCTCCATTTTAAACGCCAAAAATTCCCATTTTTTTCCCCCAAATCCCAATTTTAACCCCTTAAATCCCATTTTTCCCCCCCAGATCTCCATTTTAACCCCCCAAACCCCCATTTTAACCCCTTAAATCCCATTTTTCCCCCCAAATCCCATTTTTCCCCCAAATTTCCATATTAACCCCCCGAATCCCCATTTTAACCCCTTAAATCCCATTTTCCCCCCAAATTTCCATTTTAACCCCACAAATCCCCATTTTAACCCCCAAATCTCCATTTTAACCCCCCAAATCTCCATTTTAACCCCAAAAATCCCCATTTTTTCCCCCAAATCTCCATTTTAACCCCCCAAATCTCCATTTTAACCCCCCAAATCTCCATTTTAACCCCAAAAATCCCCATTTTTTTCCCCCAAATCTCCATTTTAACCCCCCAAATCCCCATTTTAACCCCTTAAATCCCATTTTTCCCCCCAGATCTCCATTTTAACCCCCCAAATCCCCATTTTTCTCCCCCAAACTCCCATTTTTCACCCCAAATTCTCCCTTTGACCCCCCTCCAGACCATGGGGGCAGCCCTGGGGGTGTCCCTGGCCCCACACCTGGTGCTGCTCCTGGTCCCCACAAATTCGGGGTCCCCCCAAACCCCCCTAAATCCCCTCTAAGAGCCCCAAATCCCCCTTTAGGAGCCCCCAAATCCTGTCTGAGACCCCCCACAGCCCCCCAAAACCCCTCTGGGATCCCCCAAATCCCCTTTTTAACCCCCAAATCCCCATATCTCCTTTCCAAATCCTATTTGAACACCCCAAATCCCCTCTGAGACCCCCCATAGCCCCCCAAAACCCCTCTGGGATCCCCCAAATCCCCTTTTTAACCCCCAAATCCCCATTTTAACCCCTTAAATCCCATTTTTGTGCCCCCAAACCTCCATTTTAACCCCCCAAATCTCCATTTTAACCCCAAAAATCCCAATTTTTTTCCCCAAATCCCCATTTTAACCCCTTAAATCCCATTTTTTCCCCAAATCTCCATTTTAACCCCCCAAATCCCCATTTTAACCCCTTAAATCCCATTTTTTCCTCCAAATCCCCATTTTAACCCCCCAAATCCCCATTTTAACCCCTTAAATCCCATTTTTTCCCCCAAATCTCCATTTTAACCTCCCAAATCCCCATTTTAACCCCCCAAATCTCCATTTTAACCCCTTAAATCCCATTTTCCCCCCAAATCTCCATTTTAACCCCCCAAATCCCCATTTTAACCCCTTAAATCGCATTTTCCCCCCCAAATCTCTATTTTAACCCCCCAAATCTCCATTTTAACCCCCCAAATCTCCATTTTAACCCCAAAAATCCCCATTTTTTTCCCCCAAATCCCAATTTTAACCCCTTAAATCCCATTTTTTCCCCCAGATCTCCATTTTAACCCCCCAAATCTCCATTTTAACCCCCCAAATCCCCATTTTAACCCCAAAAATCCCCATTTTAACCCCTTAAATCCCTTTTTTTTCTCCCCCAAACTCCCATTTTTCACCCCAAATTCTCCCTTTGACCCCCCTCCAGACCATGGGGGCAGCCCTGGGGGTGTCCCTGGCCCCACACCTGGTGCTGCTCCTGGTCCCCACAAATTCGGGGTCCCCCCAAACCCCCCTAAATCCCCTCTAAGAGCCCCAAATCCCCCCTAGAAGCCCCCAAATCCTGTCTGAGACCCCCCACAGCCCCCCAAAACCCCTCTGGGATCCCCCAAATCCCCTTTTTAACCCCCAAATCCCCATATCTCCTTCCCAAATCCTATTTGAACACCCCAAATCCCCGCTGAGACCCCCCATAGCCCCCCAAAACCCCTCTGGGACCCCCCAAATCCCATTTTTGTGCCCCCAAATCTCCATTTTAACCCCTTAAATCCCATTTTTTCCCCCAGATCTCCATTTTAACCCCCCAAATCCCCATTTTAACCCCTTAAATCCAATTTTTTCTCCCAAATCCCCATTTTAACCCCCCAAATCTCCATTTTAACCCCCAAAATCCCTATTTTAACCCCAAAAATCCCCATTTTAACCCCCAAATCCCCATTTTAACCCCTTAAATCCAATTTTTCCCCCAAATCTCCATTTTAACCCCCCAAATCCCCATTTTAACCCCTTAAATCCCATTTTTTCCCCCAAATCTCCATTTTAACCCCCCAAATCCCCATTTTAACCCCTTAAATCCCATTTTTCCCCCCAGATCTCCATTTTAACCCCCCAAATCCCATTTTTCCCCCAAATTTCCATATTAACCCCCCGAATCCCCATTTTAACCCCCAAATCCCCATTTTAACCCCCAAATCTCCATTTTTCCCCCAAATCCCCATCTTAACCCCCCAAATCTCCATTTTAACCTCAAAAATCCCCATTTTTTGCCCCAAATCCCCATTTTAACCCCCCAAATCCCAATTTTAACCCCTTAAATCCCATTTTTTCCCCCCAAATCTCCATTTTAACCCCCCAAACCCCCATTTTTCTCCCCCAAACACCCATTTTTCTCCCCCAAACTCCCATTTTTCACCCCAAATTCTCCCTTTGACCCCCCTCCAGACCATGGGGGCAGCCCTGGGGGTGTCCCTGGCCCCACACCTGGTGCTGCTCCTGGTCCCCGCGGATTCGGGGTCCCCCCAAACCCCCCTAAATCCCCTCTAAGAGCCCCAAATCCCCCCTAGGAGCCCCCAAATCCTGTCTGAGACCCCCCACAGCCCCCCAAAACCCCTCTGGGATCCCCCAAATCCCCTTTTTGTGCCCCCAAATCCCCATTTTAACCCCTTAAATCCCATTTTTTCCCCCAAATCTCCATTTTAACCTCCCAAATCCCCATTTTAACCCCTTAAATCCCATTTTTTCCTCCAAATCCCCATTTTAACCCCCCAAATCCCCATTTTAACCCCTTAAACCCCATTTTCCCCCCAAATCTCCATTTTAACCCCCCAAATCCCCATTTTAAACCCCCAAATCTCCATTTTAACCCCAAAAATCCCCATTTTAACCCCTTAAATCCCATTTTAATCCCCAAATCTCCATTTTAACCCCCCAAATCCCCATCTTAACCCCCCAAATCTCCATTTTAACCCCAAAAATCCCCATTTTTTTCCCCCAAATCCCAATTTTAACCCCTTAAATCCCATTTTTTCCCCCCAGATCTCCATTTTAACCCCCCAAATCCCCATTTTTCTCCCCCAAACTCCCATTTTTTCACCCCAAATTCTCCCTTTGACCCCCCTCCAGACCATGGGGGCAGCCCTGGGGGTGTCCCTGCCCCACACCTGGTGCTGCTCCTGGTCCCCACAAATTCGGGGTCCCCCCCAAACCCCCCTAAATCCCCTCTAAGAGCCCCAAATCCCCCCTAGAAGCCCCCAAATCCTGTCTGAGACCCCCCACAGCCCCCCAAAACCCCTCTGGGACCCCCAAATCCCCTTTTTGTGCCCCCAAATCCCCATATCTCCTTCCCAAATCCTATTTGAACACCCCAAATCCCCTCTGAGACCCCCCCCATAGCCCCCCAAAATCCCCCTGGCACCCCCCAAATCCCATTTTTGTGCCCCCAAATCCCCATTTTAACCCCCTTAAATCCCATTTTTTCCCCCAAATCCCCATTTTAACCCCCCAAATCCCCATTTTTTCCCCCAAATCCCCATTTTAACCCCTTAAATCCCATTTTTTCCCCCCAGATCTCCATTTTTCTCCCCAAAACTCCCATTTTTCTCCCCCCAAACTCCCATTTTTCACCCCAAATTCTCCCTTTGACCCCCCTCCAGACCATGGGGGCAGCCCTGGGGGTGTCCCTGGCCCCACACCTGGTGCTGCTCCTGGTCCCCACAAATTCGGGGTCCCCCAAACGCCCCTAAATCCCCTCTAAGAGCCCCAAATCCCCCCTTAGGAGCCCCCAAATCCTGTCTGAGACCCCCCACAGCCCCCCAAAACCCCTCTGGGACCCCCCCAAATCCCCTTTTTGTGCCCCCAAATCCCCATATCTCCTTTCCAAATCCTATTTGAACACCCCAAATCCCCTCTGAGACCCCCCCATAGCCCCCCAGAACCCCCCTGGCACCCCCCAAATCCCATTTTTGTGCCCCCAAATCCCCATTTTAACCCCTTAAATCCCATTTTTTCCCCAAATCTCCATTTTAACCCCCCAAATCCCCATTTTAACCCCTTAAATCCAATTTTTTCTCCCAAATCCCCATTTTAACCCCCCAAATCTCCATTTTAACCCCAAAAATCCCCATTTTAACCCCACAAATCCCATTTTCCCCCCCGAATCTCCATTTTAACCCCCCAAATCTCCATTTTAACCCCAAAAATTCCCATTTTAACCCCAAAAATCCCCATTTTAACCCCCAAATCCCCATTTTTTCCCCCAAAACCCCATCTTAACCCCCCCAAATCTCCATTTTAACCCCAAAAATCCCCATTTTTT
>NW_027100039.1:988633-1110962 GCF_031753505.1 Anomalospiza imberbis
TTTCACCTTTTTTTCCGCATTTTTTTCACCTTTTTTTGTCCCATTTTTGTCACTTTCCCTTCCCAGGCAGCATCTGAGGACCCTCCCAGGACGGAGACAGTGACGGGGCCCAAAAACCCCGAAAATCACCCCAAAAAATCTGCCCCAAAACCCCCAACTCTCACCCAAAAATCCCCCCCTAAAAAAAAAAAAAAAAAAAAAAACAAAATCCTCTAAATCCCGCCCAAAAATCCACCCCAAAATCCCATTTAAAAACCCCTAAAAAAAAAAAAAATCCCCAAAAATTCCCTCAGGGATGCAGGGTAGCAGATAGAGTAATAAGAATTTAGAGTTAGGACAATTACAAGGCGATAAAAAGCAAAGAATTACGGACGTCCGGACCCGATAACCACGCCTTGTGAACCAAGGAATAACCTTTAAAAGCAACAGCCTGTTGAATATTCATTTGTCTCACACATGATGCATAAATTCCTTGCGAATTAAGAACTCGTCTGGGTTTTTTCAGCTTCTTCCCCTTAATCCTGGTGGTCCGACGGGGAGAAGGTGGAAGGGTGTTTGTCTTTTCCGATAAAGGAGGCCGTAATTCTTTATGGGCCCCCGTCGCTGCCATCTCTGCGCGAAGGGTTTCTCGGTTATCTCATCCCTTGCTTGAGCTAGTAAAAAAAGAAACCAACAAAAAAAACCAAAAAAACCAACAAACCCACATCCAGAGTTTCTACTTTAACTACAAAACTCCACTTTTACCATGCCATCAAAACGTTAATACAGCGCTGCTAATCGACGCCGCACGACACGTGGAGCATTCCATTTAATCCTTGCCGATAGCCAACCGTAACATATGCATTTTCCACACCCTCCCAGCCACCTCGGTGGAGAGGTGCCTGTCCCCCCTCTTGTCCCCCCTCTTGTCCCCCCTCTTTCTTGTCCCCCTCTTGTCCCCCCCAATCCCATTCGGGAGTTTCCCATTACGCCCCGCGGCCGGACTACATCTCCCAGCGGCCCCCGCGGCCCCCGCGCCTGGCGCGTGGGGGCGGGGCCTCCGCCATCTTCGCCGCGGCCCGTGAGCGGGGCGGGGGTGGGTCCGGCGGCTCTTAAAGGGGGCACGGCCCGCGGTGGGGCCCTCTCGGCGCGGGATGGAGCGCGGACCGGCAGAGGAGGTTGGCGGATGGCGGGGCGCGGGCGGAAAGGGCGGCGAGAGCCGCGGTGGAGCGGCGGACACCGCCCGTTCCGCTCCTCTCCGTTCTCCTGCCGCCCCGTCCGCTTTAAGGCCCGGCGGCGGGAACGGGCGGGGGTGGACCGGGGAAAGCGGGGGGGGGGGGGGAGCCCGGGGGAAACGGCGGGGAGGGGGCGGGGCTTAAATGGGCGGGGCCAAGACGAGGGGCGAGGCCCCACCCTTCTCGTGACCCTCTCCGTGTCCCCGGCCACGTCCCGTGTCCCTCCCCCCAAAACGCCACCGGGGAGCCGGGGGACCCTCATTCCTCACCCAGCCCCCTCCCGGTCCCCGCCGGGATGCCGCGGCACCCCCCGCCCACGGCTCCTGTCACCCCGCCCGGCACATCCCCATCTCCCCCCCATGTCCCAAAGGTCCTCCAGGAGCCCCCAGGAATGCCCACCCGTGCGACGGGGCCGCGTGTCCGCGTCCCCTTCCGCTGTTTCTGTGTTGCCCCCAAATGCTCCTGTGGAGCCGCGACAACCCACATTCCCCAGCTGAGCCCTCCAGACTCAGCCCTGTATCCCTGTATCACCCCACATTCCCCAGCTGAGCCCTCCAGACTCAGCCCTGTATCCCTGTATCACCCCACATTCCCCAGCTGAGCCCTCCAGACTCAGCCCTGTATCCCTGTATCACCCCACATTCCCCAGCTGAGCCCTCCAGACTCAGCCCTGTATCCCTGTATCACCCCAAATTCCCCAGCTGACCCCTCCAGACTCAGCCCTGTATCCCCGGGATACCCCAAATTCCCCACCTGACTCCTCCAGACTCAGCCCTGGATCCCTGTATCACCCCAAATTCCCCACCTGAGCCCTCCAGACCGAGCCCTGGATCCCCGGGATACCCCAAATTCCCTGCTTGACCCCTCCAGACCCAGCCCTGTATCCCCGGGATACCCCAAATTCCCTGCTTGACCCCTCCAGACCCAGCCCTGTATCCCCGGGATACCCCAAATTCCCCACCTGACTCCTCCAGACCCAGCCCTGTATCCCTGTATCACCCCACATTCCCCAGCTGCCCCCTCCAGACTTAGCCCTGGATCCCTGTATCACCCCAAATTCCCCAGCTGACCCCTCCAGACTCAGCCCTGGATCCCCGGGATACCCCAAATTCCCCACCTGAGCCCTCCAGACCCAGCCCTGTATCCCTGCATCCCTGGGATACCCCAAATTCCCCAGCTGACCCCTCCAGACCCAGCCCTGTATCCCTGTATCACCCCAAATTCCCCAGCTGAGCCCTCCAGACTCAGCCCTGCATCCCCGGGATACCCCAAATTCCCTGCTTGACCCCTCCAGACTCAGCCCTGGATCCCCGGGATACCCCAAATTCCCTGCTTGACCCCTCCAGACCCAGCCCAGCCCTGCATCCCCCTCTGCTGTCCCCCTCTGACGCCCCCGTGTGCCCCCAGCCCTTCCCCGTGGACTCGGCCCGCGGGGCTCGTCCGCAGGCCCCGGAGTGCCTCCGGCGCCAGAAGCGCCGGGAATTGGACGCGCGGCGCAGCAAGTGCCGCATCCGCATCGGGGGGCACCTGGAGCGCTGGTGCCGCCTGAAAGAGCAGCTTGGATTCGCCCTGCACTCCCAGCTGGCCCAGTTCCTCCTCGACAGGTCACTAGGGGGGCTCAAAAGCCATTAAATCCCACCTCTCACGGGGGAACAAAGAGTCCAGGTTTCTGCTTGCTCACCTCTGTCTTCCCGTGCAGGTACAGCTCTCATGGCTGCACCTGGAGCCCAGGTAGGTGCTTCCCTCCCGATTCCACGTTGGCATCCAGGAGTTTGGGTCCGTTAGAAGTTCACGGTGGAGGGGGAGGATTCCTCTTGGGTTGGGTGCTGGAGAAGCACCTGGTGCTGCCCCTTGGGTTTGCTCACCCCCACGGGGCAAATCCTCGCTGCGTTCCCTGTTTTCGGCATGCCCAGCTCATTTTTGGGAAGCTGTCTGACAGCTGCTCTTAACAAGGAGAACCCCAAGAGCCTTAGAAAGGCGGAGAGGGCCTTGCCGGTGTCCCAGAAACGCCGTTTTGGAGCCGTTTTTCACGGATTTCTCCGTTTTCCCAGGAGAGCTGGAGCGGCTCCAGCCAGCTGCACTGCAGCGCCTGGTGGTGCTGTCCCACAGCCACGGCCAGGAGTGTGGCTTTGTGCCGGACATCCAGCTGCCAGCAGCAGGCAGCGCAGCCCCGCTGGTCTGGGAGTGCGTGGCTGGGCACCGTTTCTCGTGGGGCGGCTCCGGGGTCCCCGACAGCCCCTCCTGCGACCCGCTGGAAGCGGCCCAGGGGTGCAGCCCTTCCCCGGGCGCCGGGCGCCAGCATTCGCTCCGTAGGGCCGCGCTGGGCTCCAACGAGGCTGGAGCGGAGGGGACGGCCAGGTCACGCCACGGTGATGGGGATCGGGGCAAGGAGATGGGAGATGGTGGCGACAGCGGTGGCACAGGTGAGCTCCCCCCGGTCACCTTTGTGCCCTCAGCTCCCCGTGATTCCCCACCTTCGGCCCCTCTCCCAGTTCTAGGGTAGTTCCAGTTCCACCACCATCCCAGCAGGATCAGACGCTGCCCCAACCCCAACACCCCCATCCTTCCCAACTCTCCATCCTCCTCCTCATCTCTCCCAGCCCTTCCTCACCACCCTCCTGTCCCCTTCCAGCCCCTCAGGTGCCACTGGAACCGGGGCCTGTGGCAGCAGCGGGCGAGAGGTGAGCGGTGGCACCCACGAGCATCCCCCGGTGAGGCCAGCGGTTGCATCTGGCCGTGTCTGACCCGTCCCTGCGTCCCCAACCTTGGCCAACACGACTGTCCCTGGTTGAGCCATCACAGCAGAGTTGACCCGGGTCATTGTCCCAGTAGCGCCGTGCCGGGGGAGGATGCAGAGCCAGGAGTGGAGCCCCGAGAGGAAGAGGAGGACGAGGACTTTGCCAAGGGTGATGACCTGGCCTACACCGACGACCTGCGTGATGAGAACTATCACCCATCCCTGGACAGGTGAGGGGGGCTGCAGATAGGGATGGCGTGGGAGCCACTCCACGGTGCCCGCTGACTCCATCCCAGTCCAGACCAACACTGCACTGGAAGGGTTTCAGGCCTCACGTCTCTGCCGTGGGTGCTCGTCCTGCTGCAGCCGCCCTGGCAGAGCGGGGAGGAGGTGGGAGTAGCGTCCGTGTGGCATTAAAAGTAAGGTGGTTCTGGGGTCAAAGGGCACGGAATTTTGGAGAGGCGTTTTCATCGTGTCTCACCTGGGGCGAGGGTCTTTGCCATGTCCAACCCACGTCCTGCCACGACCAAGCCATGTCCAACCACGTCCAACTCGCCCATTTCCTACCACGTCCAACCCCGTTATCTCACCCCACCAAGCACCTAAACCCCCCTCAACCCACCCCGCTCTGTGCCCCCGACAGCAACTCAGAGCCACAGCGACGCCAGGGCCAACCCAAGGCTCGCAAGAAGCCGGTCAAGGAGGAGCAGCCCCTGCTTGAGCCGGCCCCGAGCAGCTCTGGCCCCTTGGAGGAGAAGAGCGGACGGGTCAGGTGAGTGGTGGCGGCCGCAGCGGTGAAGGGATGAGGGGACGGGGCTCAGAGTCATCATCTTGGCAGTGTCACATCGTTGGCCTTGGGGCAAGAGCTCCGTGTCCCCGGGGCTGGTGGGGGGCTGCCAGCCCTCCCCGCGGCGCCGTTGACTGCGTGGCAGAGCTGTTGTTTCTTGGTGTCGTTGGGTGTTGAGTGAGCAAACTGGGGGGTCTGGCTCACAAACATCACTGAAGCAGGGGCTTCAGGGTGGCACCCACCCTGTCCCTTGTGGGGCCACTCCAGGGGTGGTCAGGGAACGAGGAGAGGCAGCCAAAGCTGGGGCTGCCACGGAGGGGGACGAAGACCCCTTGAACCAGGCCCGTGGTGGGCACTGAAGCCTCCACCGGACTGGAGATGGACCAGCCCAAAATCCCATCAATCCCAACCACCATCTCCTCCACTGATGGATCCACGGCTTCTCCAGCAGCTTTGCGGCCAAGTGTTGGGTTTCCAGGCACACAAAATTCAATGTTTTGTGCTGAAAAAAAAAAAAAAAAGCTTCAATCGGCCCTCAGGGCTTCACTGGGGCTTGGTCCGTGCGTGGCCTCAGATCCAACACACCTGGACACCTCACCTGGATGGATTTTCTTACACTTTTGATGCAAAATAAGGGGGTAAAATCCCCCTTTTTCCTGGAATCGGCCGTAACTTCTCCATCTGCCCCCCGAAAGACGGGCTCAGCGCCAATCCCATCCCAAGCATCTCCCCAGGTGAGTGTTGTGCCGCTCCCTTACAGCTTTGATCGATCCCTTTGAGCAGCTCCTTTTGGATGCTGAATGCCCTCCCCTCTCCCAGCAGCTCCGGAACCATCCCAGATGCGGCTGGAAGAGGGACCACCCTTCCTGGAGACCCCAATCCCAGCGAAGGTAACGTCGGAATTCGCTCTTCCCCCTCTCCCTGCCGCCGCTGGGCGTGCAGATCCCAGGCTCCCAGGTCCAACGTGAGGGTAGAAAAGTCTGCGTTCAATCTGGGCCGTTCTTTTTGGGGCCAAAAGTGAATTAAATGGTGCTCTTTGGGCTCGGCCTGATTTCCATCCCAAATCCCATGGTCTAGCCCTCCAAATATGTCCAGTTACACCCAGTGGGGCTTGTAGCTCTCCGCCCTCTCCCAAAGCCAAGCCTGAGCTTCAGGGTCAGCCCTTTTTGGGCTAAGTTTGGTGACACAGATCATATTTTTGATCTTTTGGTCAATTTCCCCACCCGCTTTTTGTCACAGCAAGTTGAAAATGGGAGAGAAAATCCTGGCTTATGAGCAAAGCAGGACATTCCAGATGTCAAGGGGGAATCCTCCTCTTCTCCCTTCCCCAGATAAAGTCACCCTGAGCTGATAAAACCTGTTTTCAAGAGGTTTGGGACAAGCCCCAGGCTGAATCCATGCTTGAGCACTGGCATCTCTCACCATCCCGTTATTTCTCCTCCCCAAACCCCACTTGAATCCACTTTTAATGGATCTTTCCTTAATTCCAGGGTGACAGCCAGGAATAGTTGCTGTTTCCAGGGAGCTACGGATGAATTATAGATCAAACCAGGCTGGGAGCCAATTTCAGTGTCCTGGGATGCGTCCAAACCATGTGAAAAGGGTTTTGTAACAAGCAATAAAGAATTTACTCTTATTTTAATGCCTGAACGACGTGTTTGTTCTAGCGTGTCCTGCTGTCCACGGGGGTGGCGATGGGAGAAATGCCGGTCCCGAGGATGACTGAATGTGGGGATTTCCTCAGGAATCTGTGGCTCTGGGCCTGGGGACGGCGAGGGGACTACAGGCCCCGGCTCAAAATGGCTCTTTCCTATTGCAGTTGCCGGCGGCAGCCGCGGCCGAGTGACAAGGACGTGGCTCAGATCGGCCCCAAGAGGATCAGGTACCTGGGAAAAAGGGAAGGGGCCAGGGGAGCTCCCAGGCATTCCCAGGAAGAGGAGGACGGGCAGCAGGCTCTGAAAAGGGTTTCTTTGCTTCGTTTTAGAGTTTATGGGTGGGGAAAAAGGGAAGGTGGGTGAGGAGGGGAAGAGCTGGGGGCAGATCCATACTCCAGAGCTTTTCCAACCCTCCTCCTCCTTCCTGACAATGATTTTTTCCCCCCCGTGTTTTCTCCGGCAGGAAGGCGGCAAAGCGCGAGATCCTCCTGTGCGACTTTGAAGGCTGTGGCAAAATCTTCTCCAACCGCCAGTACCTGAACGTGAGCACCTGGAAAAACCAACGCTTTCTGGAGCGCCGGGGAGCCTGGGTGGGGTGTCCTGGAGCTGGGAATTGGGAGCTGATAGGTTTGTTTTTTTTTTTTCCTCCCCGGGCAGCACCACCAGAAGTACCAGCACGTGCACCAGAAAACCTTCACCTGCTCCGAGCCCACCTGTGGGAAATCCTTCAACTTCAAGAAGCACTTGAAGGAACACGAGAAGCTGCACAGTGGTGAGTGGGGCATTTCCACGGGGATCACAGCTCCTCCCGTAGGGATCACACCTCCATGGACGTCCTCCGTACGGATTGTGGCTCCGCTCATGGGGATCACAGGTCCATGGACATCCTCCCATAGGAGTTACAACTCCCACGTAGGGATTGTGGCTCCTCTCGTAGGGATCACACCTCCATGGACATCCTCCCGTAGGAGTTACAACTCCCACGTAGGGATTGTGGCTCCTCCCGTAGGGATCACACCTCCATGGACATCCTCCGTACGGATTGTGGCTCCGCTCATGGGGATCACAGGTCCCTGGACATCCTCCCGTAGGAGTTGCAACTCCCACGTAGGGATTGTGGCTCCTCCCGTAGGGATCACACCTCCATGGACATCCTCCGTAGGGATTGTGGCTCCTCTCGCAGGGATCACAGCTCCATGGACGTCCTCCGTACGGATTGTGGCTCCTCTCGTAGGGATCACACCTCCATGGACGTCCTCCGTACGGATTGTGGCTCCTCTCGTAGGGATCACAGCTCCATGGATGTCCTCCATACGGATTGTGGCTCCTCCCATAGGGATCACACCTCCTTTCACAGGGATTACACCTCCCTTATCACACTTCCTCTACGGATCCCACCTGCTCCCGTCGGATTCACACCTCCTGTACCCCCTTCCCCACTGGGCCACAGCCAGCCATTCCCAAATTCCCATCTCTGGGAGCCACCACTGCTGCCCTTGGCTCCCCAGGCCTCTCCCTTATCATCTCTATTCCCATGCTGGGAAATCTCCCTGCTCCCAAAGCACATCCTGAGGGCCCTGATGATTCTTTCCAGGCTGGATCAACCCAATCCCTTTTCTTTTCCTCCCAGAAAAGTGGGATTACACCTGTGAGTTGGGTGCTTCTTTCCAGGCTGGATCAGCCCAATTCCTTTTCTTTTCCTCCCAGAAAAGTGGGATTACACCTGTGAGTTCCGTGCTTCTTTCCAGGCTGGATCAGCCCAATCCCTTTTCTTTTCCTCCCAAACAAGCAGGATTACACCTGAGAGTTCTGTGCTTCTTTCCAGGCTGGATCAGCCCAATCCCTTTTCTTTTCCTCCCAGAAAAGTGGGATTACACCTATGAGTTTTCTGGTTCTTTCTAGCCTGGATCAGCCCAATCCCTTTTCTTTTCCTCCCAGACAAGCGCGATTACATCTGTGAGTTCTGCGCGCGCTCCTTCCGCACCAGCAGCAATTTGATCATCCACCGACGGATCCACACCGGGGAGAAGCCACTCCAGTAAGTCCCAGTCCCACTTCCAAGTCGTAGTCCCATCCCTGCCCTTCCAGTAAATCCCAGTCCCATTCCCACCGCCCCACCCCAACCCAGTAAGCCCCAGTCCCATCCCTGCAGCTCTGCTCAGCCTCGGAGTCTCTTGCCACCCTTTTCAACCCAAAATCAGCTCCTCGGTGTACGTGGCATCCAGCCGAAAGCCGGGCTGGGATTTCTCCCGAGGTTTCTGCCCTTGGAGCTGGCTGTGTCCAGACCCAGCAGCTCCAGGCTCAGCTCCAGGGGAGTGTTTAAGTAGGCACAGCTTAATGAGCTGGAACAGAACCAAGGACGACTCCTGTCCAACGCATTCACGCCAGGAGGGCACCGGAGCTTCAACCCACGGCACATTCCAGCCCCGAGCACGGCAGGGCCGGTCCTCCCTGTGCCTCATCCCTGGGGTTTTTTTGTTTTGTTTTTTTTTTACTCCTGCCGGGATCTCTCCCAGGTGTGAGATCTGTGGCTTCACCTGCCGCCAAAAAGCCTCCCTGAACTGGCACATGAGGAAACACGACGCCGACTCCTTCTACCAATTCCCGTGCGATGTCTGCGGGAAGAGGTTCGAAAAGCGGGACAACGTCACCGCCCACAAGAGCAAGAGCCACCCCAGGGGGCTTGCAGAGCTCCCCCGGCCCGAGGGAATCCAGCAGCATCCAGAGCATCCCCCCGCTGGGCCCATGGAACCTCTGGAGCTGCTTGGGGATGTCCTGGGGAGCGGGGGTGATACAGGGAGGACCCCGCTGGAGTATGGGGTGGGGGATGCTGGGCAGGATCCGGGCACACCCCAAGGCCAGGGGATGGGCGAGGGGGGGTCCTAGAGGGCTCGTCCCCCCAGTTTGGGCACTGGAGCAAAACCGGGGACGATGCTGGACCGTGCAGCGGCTCTAGGTGCCAAAAATACACGGGAGAGGCAAAACCGGGAGAAAATCCCAGTTTTTCAGCCAAATCCCAGATGAAACCCCAAGTTTTCAGCCAAATCTCCTTTTTTTTTTTGCCAAATCCCAGCTTCCCTCGAGCCCAGCAGTATTGCCACAAGTGGATCCTCAATAAATACTTATTTTGGGTAAAAGCGGGATTTGGCGTCAGATTTTTCTGGAAAGATAGGAAAGTGAGATTTGGGTGGTTTGGACACAGGAAAAGGGGTTGGAGAGGGGGTGGAGACACCAAACACCCAGGAACTGGGGACCCAAACTGGGATGGGTGGGAGCTCCCACTCAGGCCGCTCTCCCTAATTGGGATGGGTGGGAGAACACATTTGAGCTGTGAGAGGCAACGCCCAGTGGGGCTGTGCCCCAAAACTGGGAGCTCCCAGTGCTTCAGACTTTTCCTTTAAAAACCTCATTTAATTTTCATTTAAAACTCTGATTTAAACCGGAATTTGAACTTACACATACTTGGAAGCTCCAAGATGGGACCATTTAGTGAACTGCAAGTGCCCCCCAAAACCCCTCGGTGCTCTACCCCAGCAGGGTGGGGACAAGGGCGTGTCTCCAAGTCTCCATTCCCTCCTGAGCAGGAGCAGCTTTTCCTCCTCTCCCAGCACCAAAAAAAACCCCAAATTATTGGGTTTTAGATTTTTTTTTTTTTTTTTTTTTTTTTTTTTTTGCACAGCAACTTTTATTTTCCCCACTAACAGTGACAGGGCAAAGGACACGAACAGCAGCAGGGGGAAGGGCACAAGGGGAGTGGGCAAGCGCAAGATCACACCTAAAACGCAGAAAACCCCGACCCCCCCCCCTCCCCAGCCCCCCACCAAATCCCCCCTGGCCCGGGTTTCCCCAAATATCCACATCCCCTTGCTGGGATCCTGGCACTCCAGGGGCTCAGAATTTAGAGGGAGAGAAGGGGGGAGATGAGAAGGGAAATGGAGGGGGACAGTGGGGGAGATGAGGAGGCAAAGAAGGGACATCGGGGGGCGATGGGGACACAAGGAGGGGGGACAGTGGGGAGAGAAATGGGGGGGCAAGAGGGGAGATTGGGGGGGGGGTCACTCAGCGACAGCAGGATGGGCTTGACCCTTTTCCCCAGAGGGGATGGGATGGGATGGGACGGGACGGGTAAAGATGACTTGCAAAGCAACGGTGTCCAAAGTTGGGGGGGACGACACCCCTCCTCTCCACACAGCATTTTAGGGGGAAGGGGGGACACAAAGCTTTGGCTACTATTCGAAGTAGGATGGGATCACGCCTCTCCCTGTTCCACGGGGCTCCAACTCCAAAGGAAAACACAGAATGAACTACAGGGGTGTTTAAACCAGCAACAGGGAGGGGGTGCTCAAGCAGCTCCTCCCCAGCCCTCGCCAACCAGCGCCCCTGGGGAAGATTTTGAGGGTAAAAAGACTCCAAACTTTGAACTGCAACCGGAAGAAAAAAAAAAAAAAAAAATCCCCCCCCCTGAACAGCCACGGGCAGGATTTGGGGCATTTTGCTTGGAAGCAAAGGAAAACCTAAGGATGGCAGGGGAGAGGGGACACCACCAGTGAGCGGGGCGGGCTCAGTTGCACAGGGACAGCGAGGAGCCCACGTAAAAGAGCCAGAAAAATGGGAAGATCCTCTCGGAGAAGGCGGCGGTGAAGGTGAAGATGGGAGCCATGTTGTCAGCGTTGTAAAACGCCACCCACCCGCCCTCATAGTCCAGGTACACCCCAATCTTGCGTGGCCGCTCGCAAAGGGACAGCGGCGTCTCGGGAGAGGTGAACGCCTGGTACTGATCCCAATTTTTGCCCTTCCAGTTGAGCCCCACTGCCCAAATCCCCTCCTCGGGGGCGAAGTCGACCTTCTCCTTGCGGCGCACGGACTCGCGGGCGGCGCCCAGCACCCAGCTCTCCCCGTCTCCCACCTCCACCTCCCAGTAGTGGCGGCCAGCGGAGAAGCCCTCGGAGGCCAGGACGCAGAAGGCGTAGTCGAAGCGTTTGGGGTGAGCCGGCAGCTCCTGGGGGGCCCCGCGGAGCCGCACGCTGCGCTTGTCCTCCGACAGCACCAAGTAGGGGTTGGCCGTGTCGGGGTCCAGGGAGAGCTCACCTGGAGGGGGAAAAGGGGAGAGGAGTGGGATTGGCAGGCTTGACTCAGCGGCTGCGTCCCAAACCCACCAGGGAGGACAGAGGCGAGTCGTCTGCGGAATCACGATGGGTTTGAGGCGTGGTTTGTGTCCCAAACCCAACGGGGACAACGCAGGGGAGTGACCTCTGGGGTCATTATCCCACCTGCGCGGAGACTGACGGATTGTCTGTGCCTCAAACCAGAGAGGAAGGACCCAGGTGAGCCACGTGTAGCATCCTGAAGAGCCCACACGGAGCCCAAGCCCAGCAATTCCAACCTTAACCCTTGGAAAAGGGAGGTTAGAGCCCCCACAACCCCCAGTCCCGGCAAATTCCCACATTATCTCTTGTAAAAGGGAAGTCGCAGCCCCAAATCCCAGCCAATTCCAAGCAAAGCCCTGGAAAAGAGAGAGGTCCTAGCCCAATCCCGATGGCCTCACCTGTGTCATTCTCCAGCTCAAAGCGCAGGTTTTCTGCGGGAAGAGAAGGAAGGAATTCAGTCCCCAGAACTGCCCCAGCCATGGGAATGATCCCTACTCCACATTTCCACGCTCAAATCCCAGGGAAATCCCTCTTCCACCTCTTCCCTGGAATGAGCCAATGCTCAAACAACCCGGAGCTCTCCCAACCAGCCCAGGGTGGGGAATTAGAGCCCAGCTCCATCCCAGCCCTGATTTTGGTGGATTTCCACGTGGGATCCTGGCTGGGAAGCAGTGTGGTTTTGTTTTTTTTTTCTCCCAGGAAGGCTCTCATCAGGCTCACCCTTGAATTCCAGCAGCACTTCCTTGAGCACCGCGCTCTTCTGGGAAAAACTCTTCAGCTTCTTCTCCAGCTCGGAAAAGCCGGGCTCGGGCTTGAGGAACATCCAGCTCTCCAGGCTGCGGAGACGTGGGAGTCAGGGACTCAAAATTAAGGAATTCCCCCTGGGAAGGGTTGGAATACCAGCTCCGCCTGCCGTCAGAGCCTCCAAGTTCACCCAGTCCACTCACCTGCTGCCAGCCGGGACGACACCCTGGAAGGGGAAGAAAACCCAAGGAATTTGTTAGGATCGGCATCTCTCCCACCTCAAAATCCTCCCCAAAAACTGGGAGGGTCCCATGAAAGGACTTTTGTCCCCATAAAGATATTTTTGTATCTATAAATGGAATTTCTCACCCCATTAATAGATTTTTTTTTCCCCCAGTTAAATGTATTGCCCCCAATAAATAAATAAATATTTTGACCCATAAATGGAAATCCTTGCCTACATAAACGGAACCTTTTCCACCCCGTAAACGGAACTTAAAAGTCCATAAAAGGACTTTTTTCGTCCCCATAAACGGAACTTTCACCCCCATAAATAGGTTTTGTCCCTCTAATTAGGATATTTTTGCCCAATACAAGGGATTTCTGCGTCCATAGGCGGGAAGTTCTTTCCGCGGAGACACGTAACACGATTCCCACCTCGCCAGGCGCGTTCCCTGTCCCACCGTCCCCGCCCTGCTCTGCCAGGAGCTTGTCTAGCTGGGCAATGTCCTCAGCCAGCCGGGCCACGCTCTCGTCCCTCCGGCGTCCGATGTCCCTCTCCAGCTCCTCCAGCCGGGAGAGCAGGAGCTGCTCCTTCTCCTCCAGGAACGCCCGCAGCTCCTTGCACTCAGCCACGATCTTCTGCCGCTCCACCTCCGTCTGCTTCTGCAATTCCACGGGAAAGATCCCTGTGAGGGGCAGATCCCTGCAGCCACGGAGCTCAGGGAGCAAGTGAGAGAATCTCTGGGGGCTGGGATGCCCACAGGGAGAGGGAACCGTCCCCCCAACCCGAGGTGGGACCGGATTTCCACAGCCAGGAAATCCTCAAGGGAGGCTGAACTCTCCTGGATTGGGGGCTCCGGGAGCCCCAGAACTCACCAGCAGCTCCTCGCTCTGCCGCTCCCGCTCAGCCTTGGCCTCCTCACGCCCTTTCCTCAGGGAGCTCAAGTGCTCCTGGGGCACCTCCTGGAAGCACGACAACAGATCCGTCGGGAATCCTTCCCGTGGGCGATCGGGAGGGAAGGGCTGCTGCTGCCGCCGCTGCTGCTAAAATGGCCAAATTCACCCCAGCCCGGGTTCATTTTGGAGCTGGAACCAGCAGCGGCCCCGCTCACTTCAACTCTGACCTCAGGCTGTGCCAAAACCACCAAAATTCACCCCAACCAGCCCAAAAACTGAAAAAAAAGAAGTCAATTAATTTGACTGCCTGTGAGGGAAAATTAATTAATTTTGTCTGCCTGTGAGGGAAACAAATGCCCTGGTTCCACGCCTGTCCTCCTCACAGGATTACCTCCCACATTCCCCCCTCCTCAGGGTGCCCCAAAATTGGGTTGGACCCCCCCCACAAGAGGAGGAACTGCTGCCTCTGAACGGCTCATTAAATTATTAATTATTAATTGATTAAACTCGTCCTTATTTAAGTAGTTTGACCTCCGTGGAGGGCAGAGAAGCCCCAGCAATACCCTGCAAACAGCAGGTAGCCCTGGGGGCAAATGAATCTACTTATTTTATAACTAAAACCCTGAACACAAGGATTTTTGACTGGTAAGAGCCAGGAGCTGCTGCCTTTGGAATTTATCCATGAGATTAAAGCAAGTATCAGGAAAAAAAAAAAAAAAAAAAAAAGAGAAGGGAGGAGCTCAGCAACAACCGATTATCAAACACTCATAAAAGGTTAACGAGGGGGGAAAAAAATTCCCAAGGGAGCAACAACCTGGATCTACCTAAGGACGTTTGTGTCTTGAAAAAAAAGGGCAAAATCCCAGATGTGGGGCGGGGGGACCAGCCCCAGCGTCCCCGGAAGAGGAACCACGGCAGTTCCGGGACAAAAATCCCCTCTAAAAGGATTTAATAACCGCAATAATTAGTATGTGGAGGTTAATGATCCCACAATTCCGTTCCCTGATCCCGCGGGACCGTGCTGGTGCCACCCTCCTCCTGCTGCCACTGCGCAGCGACATCGCAGCGACGTCGGGCTCCGTCCGGCATCTTGGATCCCTCTGGATCCGCTGCTCCCGGCCTGGAATTAGCCCACATCGAGCCCTTGCGCTCTTAAGAGCTACGAATCCATCCCCGCTGTGATCGCGACGCGCCCCGTATCGCGACACGGGGGCCCCGTTTTCTCTCTGCGTCACTCGCGGGGGTGGGGAGGAACAGGCGGCTCCTGGGGGCCGCTTCCAGCCCGATCCCTGATCGCGCTTCAGCCCGGCGGGATTCGAGGTCGCCCCTGCTCCTCGCCGTTCCCAGGCTCCAGCTCGGTCGTGCCTGATTTTCTGCACGATCATCCCCGCGCTGAGATGCTCCCTGCTCGCCCCCCGCCCTCCGGGACACCCCTTTCCCAGCGCCCTCCCAGTTCATCCCAGATGGATCTGGCGCCACCAACACCTGCCGCTTACCGCGCCCCACCCCGGGGTGCGCGTGGTTTGGGGTGATTTCGGGTCATTGTGCGCCCCCCAGTTCTGGAAGCAGCGCCCAGTTGGGGAGGGGATCCCCCGTGAGATCCACACAGCCCGCAGGGGCCCTCACTGCACCCCACACGTGGTGGGGAACGGACTGGGGACTCATTTCTGTTCTCTCCGGGGAACTGGGGGCTCATTTCTGTTCTCTCCGTGGACTGGGGGCTCATTTCTGTTCTCTCCGGGGAACTGGGGGCTCATTTCTGTTCTCTCTGTGGGACTGGGGGCTCATTTATTTTCTCTCTGTGGGACTGGGGGCTCATTTATTTTCTCTCTGTGAAACTGGTGGCTCATTTCTGTTCTCTCCGTGGACTGGGGGCTCATTTCTGTTGTCTCCAAGAAATTGGGAGCTCATTTCTGTTCTCTCCAAGAAATTGGGGGCTCATTTCTGTAGTCTCAGTGGGACTGGGGGCTCATTTCTGTACTCTCAGTGAAATTGGGCGCTCATTTCTGTACTCTCAGTGGGACTGGGGGCTCATTTCTGTACTGTCCGTGAAACTGGGTGCTCATTTCTGTTCTCTCTGTGGGACTGGGGGCTCATTTCTGTTCTCTCCAAGAAATTGGGGGCTCATTTCTGTAGTCTCAGTGGGACTGGGGGCTCATTTCTGTACTCTCAGTGAAATTGGGCGCTCATTTCTGTACTCTCAGTGGGACTGGGGGCTCATTTCTGTACTGTCCGTGAAACTGGGTGCTCATTTCTGTACTCTCTGTGAAACTGGGGGCTCATTTCTGTTCTCTCCGTGGGACTGGGGGCTCATTTCTGTTCTCTCAGTGAAACTGGGGGCTCATTTCTGTACTCTCCGTGAAACTGGGGGCTCATTTCTGTTCTCTCCGTGGGACTGGGGGCTCATTTCTGTACTCTCCAAGAAATTGGGAGCTCATTTCTGTACTCTCAGTGGGACTGGGGGCTCATTTCTGTCCTCTCCACGAAACTGGGGGCTCATTTCTGTACTCTCAGTGGAACTGGGGGCTCATTTCTGTTCTCTCTGTGGGACTGGGGGCTCATTTCTGTTCTCTCCAAGAAATTGGGCGCTCATTTCTGTACTCTCAGTGAAACTGGGGGTTCCCAAAGAGCGCCTCCCCCCATGCAGGGGGACTCCCTGGGGCACCCCCACCCCGTGAATCTCCTCGCGGCGTTTCCGCTCTCCTCCCCGCTTACCGCATCCCCCATTTCTTAGTGTGGGGGGGAATCCTGCACCCCCAAATAAGACCCGGGACGGGATCCTCGCTGCCCCCCAACACCCCGAGGAGCTTCGCAGCGCTCTCCCTCTCCGGGAACGGCTCCCCATGCTCCGCGGCCCCCCCCGGGACGGGATTCCTCTCCTCGCTCCGAGCCGTGCGCTGTGCAGGGGAGGGTAGGGATGGGTTGTCCCGGCACTGACCTCCGCGGCGTGGGCCGCCTCCTCGGCGGGGAGCACGGTGTGGGCGCGGTGCTCGCGGGACAGGTGACACACCACGCACACGGCCCGCCGGTCCTGCACGCAGTAAAGCCGCAGCGGCTCCCCGTGCCGCGGGCAGCGCGGAGGCCCCGGCGGGCCGGACGGGGCGGCCGCGGGCAGCGGCGGCGCGGGCGCGGGGGGCCCCGGCGGCGGCTCGGCGGGGCCCGGCGGCAGCCCGAGCTGGCGGACGATGTGCACGATGTTGCCAAGGGAGCGGTTGGGGCGGAAGAGGCGCTGCGGGACCGGCTCGCGGCACTGCGGGCAGCACAGGCGCCGCGCCGAGTCCTCCCAGCACTGGGTCACGCAGGCGCGGCAGAAGTTGTGCCCGCACTCGGCCACCAGCACCGGGTCGTTGAAGTACTCCAGGCACACCGGGCACGTCAGCTCGTCCTGCAGGCTCCGCGCGGCGCTGCAGGGCGCGGGGGGCGCGGCGGGGGGAGCGGGCGGCGCCTCCATGACGGCCGCGGTGCCGGTGGCGGCCCTAACCCCGGTGCCGGTCCCGGTCGTGGCGCCGGTGACGACAACGAAGTGCCCAAACTCAGCGCGTCCCGTCCGCCACGGCACCGCCGCCCGACTGACGGCGGAGGGGCGGGCCCGCGCCTGCGCCGGCAGAAGGGGCGGGGCCGCGCCTGCGCGGGAGGGGGAAAGAGGCGTGGTTTGCGCTGTGTATAATGAGGTGGGCGTGGCCAGCGCGCTCCTGGGATATAAAGGGCGCGCCCAGGGGGTTGGGCTTTGCGTGGGGGTGTGGCCGCGCTTGCGCAGAGCGAGAGGAGGCCGCGGTGTGAGGGGCTGGGGGGGCGATGCCCGTGAGGCGCCACAGGAGGGGCCTGAGGGCGCTGTGGGGTGAGGGGTTTGGGGGGTCCCTGCAGGATTTGAGGAGGGGTACCGGGGTCTGTGGGGCGCTGGGGAAGGGGAGGAGTGCCCTACAGGCTGCTCAGACGGGGGGGTTGCTCCCCACAGGGTGCAGGGGGAGGTTGGGTGTCCCAGTTGCCACAGGATAGGTGAGGGGTGTAGGCGTCTGCGGGGTGTTTTGCAGGTCCGTCCCTCTGGGTTTTGGGGACCTAATGGAATTATGGTGGGTGTATTGGATGGCTTGGGGAATTCCTGTTGGATTAAGGAGGTTTACTGGGGTGGATAGGATTTTTTATTTTTTATTTTTCTGGGGGGTTGCTGTAGGGGGGTGGATGGGGATCTATAGGGTGCCGGGAGGGCGGCAGTCCCTGTAGGTTCTAGGATGATCCCAGATCATGCAGGGGGCCCTGTGGTTGTTTTGGGGATCTCTGTAGGATCTTGGGGACATCCTGGCGCGAGGGGATGGGAGTTGGAAAGGTTTGGGGGTGGTTTTCACAGCATCGGCCTCTGCGCCGCGTCCCCGCGAGCGTTAGAAACCCGCTCCGGGAAGCTGAATTTAAAAAAAAAATAATAAATAAAAAACGATTCAAAACCTCCAGGCGTACAAAAACGACCCCAAGGCCGACATCACCCATCCCTCCTCCACGGGAGGCAGATGGAGGGCACGACAGCAGGATTTATCCGCTCTGTTATAAACGCCAATCACTTGGTTTTTAAAAATTTATAAAGGTTTAATAAAAGTAAATTGGAAAAAAATTAATACAAGTAAAGTAATAAAGATTAAACAATTAGAGTTAGGACAATTAAAGAGACAATAACAGCAAAAAGTTACAGCCCGGGCTGGGTACCTCTCTCTGGACAAAAGTGAGCCAGGAGAAGGACCCCGATAAAAAGAATTCCCTCCTTAAGAGGGGTAACCTGTTGCATACACAAATCACCTCATGAATATCGCATATATTTATTTAAAACAAGAAGTTCGTCCGGTACTTTTTGAGGAATTCCTGTTAACCCCAGGCGCCTTGAAGTCTAAGTCGAGTTTGGAGAAGTTCGGTTTTTTGTTGATAAAGAAAGCCATAAATTCCTCTCCTCTGGAAGATTTAGGGGTTTTTGTAATTGTTATCTCTGTGTGAAGAATTCCTTGATTATCTTCTCCTTCTCTTGAGCAAAAAGGATACCACACACACCCATTTTCTATTTTAACTACTAAAGCTTAATTTCAATTACAAAACTACATTTACTATATTGCTAAAATGTTACTGCAGCACAACTTTCCAACCTAGCATAATACACATAGCAAATATCTGCGTAGAGCCATACAATCTGCATTTTTCACATCTATTTTTTCCTTTGCGTTTGCTCCGCGATGAGAGCGGAGCTGCCCTCTTCCGAAATGGCGGCCTCGCCTTCAGCGAGGGCGCCAGGGAAAATGGCCGCGGCCTCCCCTTCCCCATTGCCGCCCGCGCGGCCCGGCTCAAGATGGCGCCCGCGGCGTGAGGCCCGGGGCGCCATCTTGGATGAGGTCAGCCGGCCCGCCGTTGCCCTACCGGGGAAAACGGCGTTTCGGCCTCGGACAAACCCCTCGTGGGGGCTCTTAGCACGTTTTGGGGGTTGTTGCTTTATGTCGCGACATGCCCCCTTGATAGAAAACTCCCTTTTTTGCCCTTTTTCCTGCCGTGAAGGGTCATGGCGGCCGCCGCAATGGGCGGGAGGGAGGCGGGTACTGCAGGCCCTTTCCCTCGGCCCACACTGGTGGAAACAACCCCGGTACATCGCGCTGAATTTGGGGGTTTCAGCACCCCAGTAACCCCCTAAATTTGGAGGTTCCAGCACCCCAATAACCCCCTAAATTTGGAGGTTCCATCACCCCAGTAACCCCCTAAATTTGGAGGTTTCAGCACCCCAGTAACCCCTAAATTTGGAGGTTGAAGCACCCAGTAACCCCCTAAATTTGGAGGTTACATCACCCAAGTAACCCCCAAAATTTGGAGGTTGCAGCACCCCAGTAACCCCCTAAATTTGGAGGTTCCATCACCCCAGGAACCCCCCAAATTTGGGGATTGCAGCACCCAGTAACCCCCTAAATCTGGAGGTTCCATCACCCCAGCAACCCCCTAAATTTGGAGGTTGCAGCACCCCAGTACCCCCTAAATTTGGAGGTTCCATCACCCCCCAGTAACCCCCTAAATTTGGAGGTTCCAGCAGCCCAGCAACCTCCTAAATTTGGAGGTTCCAGCACCCCAGTAACCCCCCTAAATTTGGAGGTTCCAGCACCCAGTAACCCTCTAAATTTGGAGGTTGCAGCACCCCGGTAACCCCCTAAATTTGGAGGTTGCAGCACCCCAGTAACCCCTAAATTTGGAGGTTGAAGCACCCAGTAACCCCCTAAATTTGGAGGTTGAAGCACCCCAGTACCCCCCTAAATTTGGAGGTTTCAGCACCCCAGTAACCCCCTAAATTTGGGGATTGCAGCACCCCAGTAACCCCCTAAATTTGGAGGTTCCATCACCCCAGCAACCCCCTAAATTTGGAGGTTGCAGCACCCAGTAACCCCCTAAATTTGGAGGTTCCATCACCCCAGCAACCTCCTAAATTTGGAGGTTGCAGCACCCAGTAACTCCCTAAATTTGGAGGTACCATCACCCCAGCAACCCCCTAAATTTGGAGGTTGCAGCACCCAGTAACCCCCTAAATTTGGAGGTTCCATCACCCCAGCAACCCCCTAAATTTGGAGGTTGCAGCACCCAGTAACTCCCTAAATTTGGAGGTACCATCACCCCAGTAACCCCCTAAATTTGGAGGTTCCAGCACCCCAGTAACCCCCTAAATTTGCAGGTTCCAGCACCCCAGTACCCCCTAAATTTGGAGGTTCCATCACCCCAGTAACCCCCTAAATTTGGAGGTTTCAGCACCCCGGTAACCCCCTAAATTTGGAGATTTCAGCACCCGGTAACCCCCTAAATTTGGAGGTTCCATCACCCCAGTAACCCCCTAAATTTGGAGGTTACATCACCCAAGTAACCCCCAAAATTTGGAGGTTGCAGCACCCCAGTAACCCCCTAAATTTGGAGGTTCCATCACCCCAGGAACCCCCCAAATTTGGGGATTGCAGCACCCAGTAACCCCCTAAATTTGGAGGTTCCAGCACCCCAGTAACCCCCTAAATCTGGAGGTTCCATCACCCCAGTAACCCCCTAAATTTGGAGGTTCCAGCACCCAGTAACCCCCTAAATTTGCAGGTTCCAGCACCCCAGTACCCCCTAAATTTGGAGGTTCCATCACCCCAGTAACCCCCTAAATTTGGAGGTTTCAGCACCCCGGTAACCCCCTAAATTTGGAGATTTCAGCACCCGGTAACCCCCTAAATTTGGAGGTTCCATCACCCCAGTAACCCCCTAAATTTGGAGGTTACATCACCCAAGTAACCCCCAAAATTTGGAGGTTGCAGCACCCCAGTAACCCCCTAAATTTGGAGGTTCCATCACCCCAGGAACCCCCCAAATTTGGGGATTGCAGCACCCAGTAACCCCCTAAATTTGGAGGTTCCAGCACCCCAGTAACCCCCTAAATCTGGAGGTTCCATCACCCCAGTAACCCCCTAAATTTGGAGGTTCCAGCACCCAGTAACCCCCTAAATTTGGAGGTTCCAGCACCCCAGCAACCCCCTTAATTTGGAGGTTCCATCACCCCAGTAACCCCCTAAATCTGGAGGTTCCATCACCCCAGTAACCCCCTAAATTTGGAGGTTCCAGCACCCAGTAACCCCCTAAATTTGGAGGTTCCATCACCCCAGTAACCCCCTAAATTTGGAGGTTCCATCACCCCAGTAACCCCCTAAATTTGGAGGTTGCAGCACCCCAGTAACCCCCTAAATTTGGAGGTTCCATCACCCCGGTAACCCCCTAAATTTGGAGGTTCCATCACCCTGGTAACCCCCTAAATTTGGAGGTTCCAGCAGCCCAGTAACCCCCTAAATTTGGAGGTGGCAGCACCCCGGTAACCCCCTAAATTTGGAGGTTCCAGCACCCCAGTACCCCCCCTAAATTTGGAGGTTGCAGCACCCAGCAACCCCCTAAATTTGGAGGTTGCAGCACCCAGTAACCCCCTAAATTTGGAGGTTGCAGCACCCAGTAACCCCCTAAATTTGGAGGTTCCCCCGCTCCAAATTTTAGGGGGTCACTCCGCAGCCCCCCACTCTCAAAGTGATGCTGGGGCTCATCCCCACAGAGGGCTGGGAGAACCTCAGAGCCTATTTTATTTTATTTTATTTTTTTTTTTTTTTTTTATTTTATTTTATTATTTTATTTTATTTTATTTTATTTTTTATTTTATTTTATTTTATTTTATTTTATTTTATTTTATTTTATTTTATTTTATTTTATTTAGTTTATTTTATTTTATTTCAGGACAAAAACACCAGCACCCACCAGGACATTAAACAGCTTTTTTTTTTTTTTTTCACGGAGCAAAGTGGTTTTGTTTTTTTTTTGTTTTTTTTTAAATTAATTTTCCGCCTTGGCCGTTGTGCACAGCCCTTTTCTGCCTTTTCCCTTTTTATTTTTTTTTTTTTTTTTAATTCCTTCCTTCTTCCGTTTTTTAACTCTTATTGCTTACGTTATTGGAGGGGCCCGGCTCATCCGCTCCCCACATGCGTGTCCCCATTTTTTTTGGGGGGAAAAGGGTTTTTTTTGGGGAAAAATAAAGGGGTAGGGGGGGCTTTGCCGACAGCACAGCTGGACCTGCAGGTAATGGGGAGATTTGGGTTGGGATGTAGGAAAAAAGGCAGAAAAATGTCTTGTTTTTCCCCATCCCCGTTCTTCCCTCCTCCATCCTCCTCTCAGGGTCCGGGATTTTCCAACCTCCGGTCCCAGGGAAGGGGGAAAGTGATAAAAAAAATCCCAACACACCCCCACCCCCCACTTCAAAGTCCACCCCGTTGTCCTTCCCCCTCGGGACTAATAATAATAATAATAATAATAATAATATAATTTTTTATTATTACTATTATTAATGAATTATTGGAATCCTCACCGACCCACTGCTCCCCAAGGAGGATGAGGCAAGGCAGGGGGAACAATGGGAATCAATTTTTCCTTTTTTTTTGGTTTGTTTGGAGAGGAAAGCACTAAACCCTCTTCCAAAAACTGGTTTTCCCCCACAAACTCGAGCTCTGGGCGTGACAAATTCTGTTTTCCAGAATTCCCCGTTTCCAAGCCTGACCAGCCCTGGATCTCCACATATCCCCGGATACCCCGGCTGCAGGTGAGGAATTTCCCATTCCAGGGGAAAAAAAGGTAATAAAAAAGGTGGAAAACCCGGATAATCAGCGTGAGAAGAAAGAAGAGAATAAGCAAGACGAGACAGAATGTTAATTAGCGAAGATAACTGCATACCTCGCGAGGCAATGAGTGCTGATTCTTTTTTCTGCTAAAATACGCGAGTAGCTCACGCTTTTAATACTTCTGCAAAGCGATGCCACAGCCCCAGCAGAGCCCTGGGTGTCCCTTCCTCCTCCCAACTCCTGAGCTGGGGCTGGGGTGCCCAGGGTCCCAGAATTTTGGGGACACCCCACGGCCAAGGTGGGAGGGTGGTCTGTGCTCCTGCCCCAGGATGGGAAAGGGTCCTGGGGGGCCCAGGATAGGGCGGAATGAGGGTCAGGGTGGGGATGTGGGCTGAAGGGGGCACAGGGAGGGGCAGCAGTGCCTGCCAAGAGGGTTTTGGGCAGGGAGGAGGGATGGGGGAGGCTGAGGGTGGATTTGGGGAGAGGTGGCTATCATTTGAGGCGACGGGAAGCCGCTTTTCCCTACGACCCTCCTCATCTTCTGCTGTACTAGTAGGGGGGTGAAAGAGGCGGGGGGGACATAACTTGGGTGCATGGTGGAGTGAAAACACACAGGGAACCCCATCCCCTGAGGATTTTTGGGGCCAAACAGCTCGGAAAAGAGCCCTGAGGACCTGTCACCCATCACCAGCACAGCTGGGACCTCCCCAGACTGTGTACAAAGGGGCAGGTTGGGATGCGTTAAGGGAGGAACGCTGGAGAAGCCAGGCCAGGTTTCCTGGGCTTGGAGTGGCAGTTCGTAAAGTAGAAGGCAGTTGAGCCAAAAAGCAAAACCCTTCCATACGTGTGTGTCCGTGTGGTTTTGTCTCTGGGGAAGAAGAAGAAGAAGAAGAAGAAGAAGAAGAAGAAGAAGAAGAAGAAGAAGAAGAAGAAGAAGAAGAAGGTGCTTGTGGGGTTTCCTGCCTGGAGCAGGGAAAGCATCAGAGCACAAAGAGACACAGGCGTCCACGAGGTGCGGGGCTCCCAGTTTATTCCTGCCCTGGGCCAGCACCTCCTGCTCGCCCTGAGCATCATGCCCCCTCCACCCCCTTCTCCCACCCGCTGGCAGCACAAAGTGGGAGCAACACCACTGGATTTTATCATCAGAACCAGCCCTGGTTCCCCCACCCTTCCCTGGTGGAGCCAAGCGCCGTTTCCTTTGGGAACAGGCTCCTTCTCCCCCAGGTTGTCCCTTTTCCGGGATCAGGACTGCAGCAGGTGCAACGTTCACCCATTGCTGTGGGGAGACACCGGGGCAGACAAATCCCACCCTGCGCCACGACAGAGCACCCCTGTCACCCACCCCAGCGCCCTTCAAGTGTCACTTGGTGTCCTTTGGCTCGTCCCGGAGACAAGTTTTCCCCCAGCTGTCTCTCCGCATCCATCACACCGAGGGGCGTCGTAGCCCTTAGTGGTCCCCACCGCTGTGAGCTCCAGGCATGTCCCCGGTGAGCCGTGTCCTGGCAAGGGGCGAGGGCCCCGCAGCCTTGGGGAGGTGGCTACGGCGGTGCTTGGTGAGATGTGAGCCCTGGCTGAAAGCCTCGCCGCACTCAGGGCACTTGAAAGGCTTCTCGCCGGTGTGGACGCGGCGGTGCCGCTCCAGGTGGGACGCCCAAGCAAAGCCCTTCCCGCAGTCGCCACAGGTGTAGCTCTTGTGCACAGCGTGGCCACGCTGGTGCACCAGGAGCAGGGGGGCCTCCCCGAAGCGCTTTCCACAGTCGCCGCACTTGTAGGGCCTCTCTGGCGAGTGCGTCTTGCGGTGCTGCAGCAGGTGAGCCTTCTGCGTGAAGCGCTCGCCGCAGCTGCTGCAGGGGAAGGGCCGCTCGCCCGTATGGACGCGCCGGTGCCGCTCCAGGTGCGACGCCCACACGAAGCCCTTCCCGCAGTCGCCGCAGCGGTGCGAGTGCTCCCGGCTGTGGCACCGCTGGTGCCGCGCCAGCGCTGGCCCCGCGCGGAACAACTTCCCACAGTCCCCGCAGCGCAGGGGCTTCCTGCCCAGGTGCGTGCGGCGGTGCCGCGCCAGGTCGGAGCTCTGGCAGAAGGTCTTCCCACAGGCCGGGCAGCGGTGCGGCCGCTCGCCCGTGTGGCTGCGGCGGTGCTTGGCGAGGTGCGAGCCCTGGCTGAAAGCCTCGCCGCACTCGGCGCACTCGAAGGGCTTCTCGCCGGTGTGGACGCGGCGGTGCCGCTCCAGGTGCGACGCCCACACGAAGCCCTTTCCACAGTCCCCGCACTTGTGAGGTTTGTCGGCGGCGTGGCCGCGGCCGTGGGCCGCCAGCTCGGCCGCGACGGCGAAGCGCTTCCCGCAGTCGCCGCACTTGTGCGGGCGGTCGCCGGCGTGGGTGCGGCGGTGCTGCAGCAGGTGCGAGCTCTGGCTGTAGGTCTCACCGCACTCGGGGCAGCCGAAGGGCCGCTCACCTGTGTGGACGCGCCGGTGCCGCTCCAGGTGCGACGCCCACGGGAAGCTCTTCCCGCAGTCGGCGCAGCCAAACGGCCGCTCCCGGGCCGGTCCTTTTCCACGCAGGGGTTTGGCACAGCCGAGTTTGGGGAGCGTGGTGGGTTTCAGGGCCCCGGGGGACACGGCTTTGTCTGGGCGCTTCGCTTTGCGCCTGTTGGAGCCGAGGGGCTTCTCCCGCTCCAGGCTGTGGGATGAGCGCGGTCCGAGCCCAGCGCTGTTCTCCGATGCTCCTTTCTCCACTGCTTTTTCACTCACCAGCCCCTGAGCTGCTGGGAAAGGGGAGAGGCAGGAAAAGGTGAAAGCGTGAGGAGCAGGATTTGAAACAATGGAGTAGCAACGGGATTCTCCTTAAAAATTCCGCTTTTTCACTCACCAGCCCCTGAGCTGCTGGGAAACAGGAGAAGGAGGAAAAGGGGACAGCGTGGCCCTGACTGGAGCAGGGGTAGGATTTGAAACAAGAGAGCAACAACAAGATTCCCCTTAAAAATCTTGCTCTCCCAGAGAGGAGGAAGAGAGATACAACACGGACCTGATCCCAGTTTGAGCTGGAAATGTGGAGATGCCAAGGGCACGCCCGTGCCAGAATTTTCAATTTGAATTAGGAGAGATCAATAACATTTTCCTGAAGAAAACGAATTAAGGAGAGGGCTGGGTCTTGGGGAAATCCCCCTGGAAACTTGCCCAGATCCCTCCACCCCTCTTCCCAAACTGCTCTGCTTGGAGCAAGGAAAGCACAGGGGGATATACAATAGGGAAGGAGATTTTTGGGGGTGTCCTTACCCAGGGACATGAGTGTCTCGTAGCTCTCATGCATCACGTCGAGGTACAGGGCCTTCTGCCGCTGATCCAGCAGCACCCACGGATCCATGGCAGATTCCTCCCTCGGGGCTCCCCAAAATCCCCTGCAGGGAGGAGAAATCCTTTGAAATCGAGGAATTCCCACCCCCGCAGTGCTTCCTGCTCGAGATTTCGTGCTTTTCCTGCGGTCACTCCGAGGAATGTCGGGTTTTTTTTATAGTCCCTCCATCCAGGCGTAATCCTGAGCATTCCCAGAGCGGGGACAGCGGGGCAGGAGGGTCCCCGCTTTGCCCCCGCCTTTCTGGCCGACCCCATCCCGCAGCATCCTCTTCCTCCCGGTTCCCGTGCCGCCGGGAATCAGCGGTGGGGCCCTGGGGGCTGTATCCAGGAGCATCCCCATCCCTGCGGAGCCCAGGGCTCCCTCTCCATCCCGCTTATCCCTTGTCCTCTCCCCAAAGGAGCTGCTGCTGCTGCCGGGAACAAGCCCCCCCACCCCTCTGCCGTCTCCAGCCGAGCCGGGAACCCCATCCCTGCTCCTCTTTCGCCCCGTTACCTGCCGTGCCCGGCTTCCACAGGGGCTTTTCCTTAGGAGAAGTGTCCTCCGTTCCCACGCCGAGGCTGCAGGGAGGGGGCGATGCCCAGACCCCTCCCCACCTTGCACCCCCAGGACCACGGAGCCTCCCCCAGCAGGACACAATGGAGGCGATGGCGAGCGCGGCTCCTCTCCGGAAGCCCAAGCCGGTATCCGGGAGAGAGAGAGGAGATGCCGAGCAGCAGCTCCGCTTAGCCAGAGCCCTCTAGAGGTAACGCGATCCCAAGCCCGTGCCCAAAGCTCCTACAAACCCTTCGAAACCATGGGAACACGCGGGACCGACCCCCCGCCCGCACCGCTTGCTCCTGCCCTTTCACCCGCGTAGTCCCCCCAAGCTGGTACCCAGAGGGTTTGAGGAGCCTGCTGGAAGCTCTGCCGGGAACATTGGGATGGCAGAAGCAGGGATGGATGGATCGCGCGTTGGGAAGGGTTTCGCTGCGATCGCCCCCCAGGTGAAAGAGGGGACGCTGTTGGTTCCCAATCAGCAGCGGGCGGGAAGGAATTCATGTTTTTCCACCTGGAAAAATAGCCCTGATGGTGTTTTCCTGGTGAAAATAAGTGGGTTTTCTCCCCTCAAAACTCCAGGTGAGCCGCGTCGGGATCTGTGATATTTAGATGATCCCGAGATGGTAAAGTCTCTGTCTTTCAGCCCCGCTGCTAAAGAAGGAGTCGTAATTCGTCTGTGCTGGTTTTCAAGGTTGTTTATTTCTCCTTATCTAAAATATTTTCTCTCTGCCCTGCAGCAGGTCTGTCTCGTTCCTCTGTGCTGGTTTTCAAGGTTGTTTATTTCTTCTTATCTAAAATATTTTCTCTCTGACCTGCAGCAGGTCTGTCTCGCAGGACAGCATGCGGGGCTCTGCCCCTCAGTGGGATGTTACAAACATTATGTACCAAAAACTACTATGTGTTTTATTTACAATAATGTGCCAATATCTATCCTATCACCCATGTTGAACAGTGTGTCCCCAGCCTAAACCAATAAAAAAATGCCAACACCACAGTGAAACGTGGAGGGCATGAAGAAGAAGAAGAAGAAAAAGGACAAGGCACGCCCAGTTTCCTCCATCTTGCCTCCTTTGAACCCCTTACCTAGAATCCTAAAATTCTACTTTTGCACCTGTGCCACACTAATTACTACTTATATCAAGCAGTCAGAGCTTGTAATTCATCCTGTAAGATTGAAAACTCTTTTCCATGGACAGAGATCAGAGACAGTGTCTCTCGGGGCTCTGTACAGGGGGGTTTCTGACCCCCTGCCAGGGTCCCAGACCTTCCAGGGCAGCCAGAGGGATGCCCTGGATTCCCCCAAGCTGCTTATCACAACCCCACGAATAAAAGTGGTGGGGTAAATATCCCTAAACCCCCCAGGCTGGGGCAGCAGGAACCCCTGGATCCTCAGGGTTCCCGAAGAGCTCCGGCAGGCACCAGGGAGCAATTACAGGGGCCAGCAGCTCCAGAATTGCTCTTCCCATCACCCCACACCACTTTGGAGTAGAAGACAGCATGGGGAGAGGTTTATTGCTGGGAAAACTAAATAAAATTGGGAAGGGGGGGGAGGCTGCAAAGGAAGCAGGAAAGCCCAAGTGCTGGGATGATGGATCCTTGAGGATGAGGAGGGTGAGGAAGGCAGTGTCAGGATGGCTGAGTGGCCTAAGGCAGCAGATTCAAGGCCCTGCTGTCCCTCCTGTGTGAATTCTGGTCTCCATGTGGAGGTGTGGATTCGCATCCCACTTCCGCCACATGTTTTTCCTAAAAAGTCATTTTTTTAAAATCTAATTTTCTGTCTTTTTTTCTTTTCCTACCCCTGATAAAAATTTGTCCCTGTCATATCCACTCCCTCCAAACACTGGAAGCCCCAGTAAGATCACCCTAACACGGAACCTTCACTTCTCCAAGAGAACCCCAACTTCCTCAGCCTGGGAACGTCTCCGTGGGCTCCTCTGGACTTCCTCCATCAGCTCCGCATTCTTCCCACGAGGAAAACCCCAATTTTGGACAGTTTCATCCATGAAACTCCTCCCTGGTGCATTCATTTCTTGCCTTAAGCCCCCAATCCCAAAAGTGTTGCCTCAGAGTCGCACGAGTACGTGCCACAGGTGCATGCAGAGAATCCTCCGGGCAAGCAGGAAGTGAAGGACAAGAAAATGCTTTGAAAGGGCATCTTTCCTCAACAGGACCTGCCCACACCTCTCCAACCTGTGCCTGCCGGCCCAGAGACTCATTAGGGCTAATTATCCCATTAATAAATCCACACGGGGTTTTCCTTCCCCGTGCTTTTACACAAGCGGTCCTTTTTCATCTCCACAGGGAAACGCTCCCAGGTGAGCACCCTCCCCCGTTCCAAGTGCTCTCCAAACACGCGCATGACGTCCCACACCGCTTGTGGAATGAAATCCCACTTTTTTTTTTTTTCCCCTCCACTCCTTCCATTAAGAAAAGTCAACCTTAAAACCCAGAAAAGAGCAATCTGGAAAGAAATCACCATGCCTTCTCCCACCCTCTGATTCCCCGTGATGCAACTGGTGTCAGGCGGAAACTCGCCTTCCCCTAATCTTCAGGGAATCAACAGATGGGAGCAGGAAGATGGGAGGGACAACTTTTGCAACTGGTGGATTGTTAATGCCCAGACAATAAGTCCCCATCATTGAGGCTGATCCCAAAGCATCTTGTTGGGGCAAGCATTAATCCAGGTCTTATCAGGACCACGTGAAACCACAGCTGCCTTCACTCCAGACTCTCTGATGTGCCGGGGAATGTGTACCTGGGCCAGTTTCATTGTGCAATTCCCAAATCTCTCAGGATTTGTTTTTCCAGGCGGGGAAAATGTGTGGTTTTGGAAGTTCGGTGTTGGTACCCCACGGGGGAGCAACCAGCGAACCACAAAACATAAAACCAGACCCAAACCAAGGGGGTTTTCTCCCCGCAAAAAAATGCTTTTACTTTTTTGACAATCCAGCTGGTGGAATTTCTTAAATGGAGACATGCTCCAAGACCAAAAAAAAAAAAAAAACAAAACAAAAAAATCAAGAAAAACCTTCAGTCCTTCAGTTTTTCTTATAAGGAAACTTTCCGAAGGTGTTTGGGAAGGAGATGTCCTTGCTCAGGAACTCACGAACTCACGGGCCACGAGAACCATCAAGGACCTCAAAAACATCCTGTGACTCATAGGATTCCACCATTCCGTTGTGAAACTCCCCACTCTGAGGGGTGCACCACCGGCATCTGAACACAGACAATCTCGAGGTCTGATTACTCGGAACGCCGCCGCCGCCACCGCTGGGTGGATCCAGAGGAGGGCCAGAAGTTCCGCGGGACCACCAGTTAAGACTGCAACCATCACTTCAAGAGCACCGAAATTACTGCTTAAATCAGACTGTGACCACCACCCTGGCTCAAAGGGACCAGCCTGTGCTCTGACTCTGTGGTTTTAAGCCGATTTTCTGTATTCGTTGCATTTATTGTAATTTTTCCATTCAATTGTAACTATGACTTATATAATCTCTTACAAGGTATTTGTGTGGGATTGATTTTCCCCCGCTGGTTTATGTTCAGACCAGCACAACCAGGAGCATGGTGTCGGGAATCCTGCAGGAGCCACAAAAATACCCCCACATGCCACCAAAAAAGCAAAACTCTGGGCAAAACCCACACCGTGGCTTCTCCTGAAGAGATCCCTTGGGCACAGCACCACAAGCCCCCAGTTTCCATGTCACAGTTCCAGCTAAACTAGGAGATCCCATAAATGCAATCTGCATTTGACGTGAATCTCTGAAATTCTGCCTAAATTCTGTTTGACTGAATGTTCCTTCATCCTGAGATACTTTATGATCATATTTAGTGAAACCCCGCAGTTTTGTGGTGATTGAACAGGAGCTCTCGGTCCAAGAACGAAGAGATGGTTCCTCAGATGAGTTTATGGTGCTTTGGCAAGTCCGAGGTCTCCATTCTGGAAAAATACTGGTCTCATTTCTAGAAAAATACCTAGTTTTTGCCATTTCGGTGAAGTTCTGGGTGATCTTTAAGTTCTCCTTCCCACCCAAACAATTCTTCATCTCCTCTATTATAATGGAGGCAAGATCAAGCCAAAATTGTCAACACCTAAGAGCATCCAGTAGATGAATTTTCCCTAGGAATGCTCATTTTCACCCCTGAAATCATATTTTGAATGCCAGTTCAAGGTCTCCCCAGGGTTCAGAAGGATGCCCATGGTTGTTCTCCAGATTTCAGCCGTCTTTGTGCAATACCAGGAAAAAAAAAAACCCAAACCTGATTGTTCCCTTCTGGGAAATTGCTGCCTCTGGTGGAGCAGGGTGCGGTCACATCCCAAATCATGCAGTGGACAGATGACTTTACTCCAGTGAGTAAAGGGGGAAAAAAAAAACCCAGCAGAGGAGCTGACAGCCCAATTTCTGGTTCCCCTTCTAATGACAAATGACACCTCACTCTGTTCCGGGTTGCACTGATTGGCAGAGGTTTTTTTGGGAGCACCAGGGTGCTGGTTTGTTTTTTTTTTTCCCCTTAGCTGGGGTATAAAATGAATTCCAGTCTCAGCAGAGGATTCATCTTCCTCCTGGAGCGATGACTGGGACTGGTAAGTGACTCCTCCCCTCAATCCTGAGCTCTTAGTGGGCTTTTTTTCCCCCCCTGGTTTTCTTTCATCTTTGTTGTCTGGGTTTGGTGTTTTGGTTCCATTTCTTTGCCACCTCCCCGAGGGCACAGCCACAAACCTCCCTTTTTCCAGCTGGACTTTTCCATGGTCACCCGGAGATCCGGACACCGTGGGCAGGGGGAGACCTCCCTTCAAATCTCAGGTGTGGGGTGATCCTGGTTTTTCAGGAAACACGGGCACGAGCTGGGAGTCTCTGAGGGCCATCCCACAGGATGCTCCAAGTTGGTGGTCTCTCCACATCTTCCCAAAAAACATCTGATGGAAGGTGGAGATCCAGCTGACACCTCCAAGACCTGGTGTCCCAGCATATTTGCTCTGACCTCCAAACGGGATCTCCCACATGGTCCATAGGTTGGTTTTTTCCCAGCCCAGCTATGATGATTCTGTGATCAGGGCAGGTCAATCCAACCTTATCCCACTGCTAGCAGGGCTGCAGGAGCAGATTTCAGATTTTTCACTCGTGGTTGGTGTCTTGATCAGCTCAAGGGGCTGTTGAAACGCCTGCCTCAGGTGTTGGGGTGATAAAGGCTCCAAGGTGGATTTCCAGCAGATCCACCCCAGATCTGCAACAGAAAAAAACAAAAAAAACCCAAAAAAACCCCCAAAAAAACCCCCCAAAAAAACTAACAAAAAACCCCCCCACAATTCCCAGGGATTTTCCAGCAGTAAGAATTACCCAAAGTAGAGTTTCCGACGCCTTTTGTTTTTCCCTGGATGAAAATTGGCAGCACTCGGGAGAAGGAAAAGAAAATGAAAGTTATTTTAAAAAAACAGAAATCAAAACTAGGAAAATCCCAAGGGTGGGGGGAGGGGGGAACAGGGGACAGGATGGGACAGAGTGTGGTTCTCAGCCCAAATTTTCTTTCACTGTGAAAATTTTAAATAACATTGTGTCTGTTCTGGTGGAAATGGAAATTTTGGGTCTGTTTGCTGCTCCCTGTGGGCGTCTCGAAGACACAGCAATTTTAAAGGAGAGGATTTAAAATTGGGAGGGATTTTTAAAAAGAAGAGATTTTAAAGGAGGGGATTTTAGAGGAGAGTAAAATTCTCTTCTCTAAAAGTAGAAAAAAATTAATTAGGGAATTTTAAAGAAGATAAATCCCATCTCTCTTCATCCCTCCAATTCATCCACCTTTCTGTGAAATTTTATTTCCAGCTCTCCTGTCTGTGCAAGTCTTCATCAGATCCATCTGCCCAATCCTGTCTTTTCCCTCCACCCTTCACATAAAAACTCCCCGAATTACCCAGGTGTGGGAAAGGTCACTGGGGACAACGAGCTGCCTCGATTCTTTGCACATGAGTGACACTAATTACTGTTCTTGAAAGCTTTGGAGCTTATTCTAAGAAGGTCAGAGTCATTTTGGGAACTCTCCACAACAGCTGTACAGGCAGAACGTGAATGTGGAGAACTAAAAGATCATCTGTGGGCTGATTTCTCTTAGAAAACAGGAATCACCGTCACTGACGTCTCTTGACACCTTCCATGATGGACCTGCCCGGGCCAGGGATTTCACAACCACCCCCGTTCCTCTTTTTCGGTCTTGGATACCAACATCCTTGCAGCCAGTTTGTGCCATCAGGAATGCCCTTGACAGCCAACGCCGTGTTATTGCTTCTTCTTCTTCTCTTCTTCCCCTCCCCAGCCCTCTTCCAAATCCTCCTGCTCGCCGGTCTCCTGAGCGCCAAACGGTTCCCGTGCTTCCCCGAGTATTGTCTCCACGACCGGGACTATGAGGAGCTGCTGAAGATTGTCCAGGATGGGCTGGAGCCCACGGCTCACCCGGCGCACGTGGTCGTGGTGGGCGCGGGGATTGGCGGGCTGACGGCGGCCAAGCTGCTCCGGGACGCTGGGCACACGGTGGGAATTCCACAAGGCTCTCCCGGGCTTGTTTCCCTCCTCTAAAGGTCTTCCAGGCTGGTGAGGGAAAAGGAAATGCGGTGGGTCAACCAAAATGGTGGAGGAAGGAAGGGAAGGAGATTTGTCTCCAATGATTTCCCCTGAAATCATGAAATTTCCCCGGTTCCTGTGAATCGAACGCGTCCTTGGCGTACTGTCTTTAGGGCAGCAGAAATTCCAGGGGTTCCCAAGCCATCCCAAGGCACCTGTGAGTCTCAAAGAGTGTTTTCAATGCACGGAGGGACAGATTGGTGCTGCTTTCAAAGCCCTGTTTGATCCTGAACCACCACGAGAACCTTCTCACCGAGCTGGTGTCCAAATGCAACCCAGAAATTGGGAAATGAGAAACTGCCCCATAGGCAGAGGTGTCTTGGCCAACAGAGAAGGGTTTGGATCTACAAGGTGCTTCATTTGCTGTCTGAAGGGGATCTGTCCCATCCTCTGGACCTCGTTTTGGGAGTGTTTCACTTCAGACAAGCCATTTCCCAAACACTTCCAATATCCACCCGAATTTTTTAGGTTACCATTCTGGAAAGGAGCAGCTGGGTCGGGGGCCGGATCCGGACGTACCGCCCTGAGGGACAGGACTGGTACGTGGAGCTGGGACCCATGCGCCTGCCAGGCAAGCACAGGTAAGGACACGTCCACCCCCATGGTCAGGTGAGGGACCAGCCCGATGTGGGGAGCGAATCACCCCCATTGCTTCCCCGGGGTTCAGCGTCTGTGCCAAGGGGGCAAAACGCTTTGGTGGCAGAGCTGGGGGGGGTTTTAGGTTGTTGGGTCTTGGCGCCGTCACTCTGCCCTTTCTCCAGGCTGGTCCGCGAATTCATCCGCCAGTTCGACCTGAAGCTGAATCCTTTCATCCAGAGGGACAACAACACCTGGTACTTCCTGAAGGGTGCTCGGGTCAGGGCTGAGGAGGTGGAGAGGAACCCTGACATCCTGAATTACACCGTGAAGCCATCGGAGCGGGGCAAGAGCAGCGTCCAACTGTACCGGGAGGTCCTGGACAAGGTACAAGATTTCCCATGGTGTCCCCTCAGCTGAATGATGAGTTGGAGAAAAGTTGGCCGTAAAGCGGGGAAGACTCGGCCCTAAGTCGGGGAAGAAGAGGGTCCTTCTGGAGTCAAAAGCAGAGAGGCTCGTTCAGAAACAGGGACAGGTGGTTGCAAAACCCGTCTTTGTCCGTAAGAAATCCTTTGGAAGGAGTCCACCAGGACTTGGGTGAACAGAAAATGCCACAGCAAGGCACAGCTGCCTGAAACTTGATGTCCAGAAACTCCAGGGTTTACCAAAACCCTGAAATCCTGAGGGAATTTTGGGCATCGCTTTTGGAAATGGATCTTTTTCCGGTGAAAATGCCAATGTTTCTTCTCCAGGCTTTTAAGAAGTTCCAGACCACCGACTGCAGGAAGTATCTGGCTCAACACGACTCCTTCTCCACCAAGGTAAGGGGCTTGGGCTTGAGGGCAAATTTAATACCAGCTCTTGATAATTAAGCTGCTCTCCCTGCTTTGAGAAGGGCCTGTGTCACTCCAATCCCACCCTCTGTCACCTTTTGGATGCTTTTCCCTAATGAATGATCCCTTCTACTTAAAAAAGGCTGAGAAAGGGGCCAGCACAGCTCCAACGGAGCCCTAGCTGAGGTAAAAGCCTCAGGCTGCGTCTCTTCTCCTGGGGTCTCCAGGAATATTTGATCAAGGTGGGGGGGCTGAGCCGAGGAGCTGTTGACATGATTGGTGACTTGCTGAATGAGGACGCGGGGTTCTACCTGTCCTTCCTCGCCTCACTGTGGGACTTCGACGTCTTCTCTGATGAGAGGTGAGTGCTGTCCCTCCAGCCCAACCCCGTCCCCACAACAGAAAACGTCCGAGCGATTCCGAACAGGAACCGCTCGCGGCTCGACGGGTCCTCCAAGCTCCACTGGCGTCTCCAGCAGAGCCGAGGTTTTTACACTCCCTAAACCTCAGCATCCTCCCCACACCTCCCGCTTCTCCTCCCTTTCAGTTTTGATGAAATCACCGGAGGGTTTGACCAACTGCCCAGAGCCTTCCACAAGGCACTGCCCAACGTCGTCCGGTTCAACTGCACTGTGGAGAAGGTCATGACGAAGGGCGACAAAGTCCGAGTGTTCTACCGTGCTCCGGACACACTAGCCCCAACCATCATCACTGCAGATTACGTCCTTGTCACTTCCAGTGCCAAAGCTACCAGGCACATCCAGTTCCTCCCGCCGCTGTCCCCTGCCAAGGCCCATGCCCTGCGCTCCATCAACTACGCGAGTGCCTCCAAAATTATCCTGGCATGCTCCGAGAAGTTCTGGGAGAAGGACGGGATCCACGGAGGGTACTCCGTCACCGACCGCCCCTCCCGCTTCATCTACTACCCCAGCCACAACTTCTCCAGCGGGGTGGGCGTCATCCTGGCTTCCTACACCTGGAACAACGACGCCGAGTTCTTCCTGCCCCTCACAGACGAGAAGTGCCTGGACGTGGTGCTCCAAGACCTGGCGGACATCCACCAGGTGAGCAAGGAGTACCTGCAGTACACCTGTGACCAGCACGTGATCCAGAAGTGGCAGCTGGACCAGCACTCCCTGGGGGCCTTCGCTGCCTTCACCCCGTACCAGTTTGTGGATTACTCGCAGGCCCTGTTCGCTCACGAGGGCCGGGTCCACTTTGCTGGGGAACACACGGCCCAGCCCCACGCCTGGATCGACACCGCCATGAAATCGGCCATCAGGGCCGCCAGCAACATCCACCACGACAGCGGCGAAGCCCTGGCGTCAGACAGCAAGTGGTTTGGGAGACTGACGCAGAGGGAAGAGCTCTGAGCGTGCCCCAGCCATCTTTTGGTGGTGTGAATCCGGTTCTTTCCGAGGAAAATCAGCAGAATTCATCAGCCGCAGAGATGCAACAGAACTGGGTGTCCTGGAGCAGGACCAACGGGTTAAAAACATCATGGGGAGACGAGGGGAGCACTGAAATAGTAAATCAGAATTATAAACACTTAATGGGGGTAGGAGGGAGCACTAAAACCAGGCACTAAAACCAGTCCTGTGTTTCAGGACTGTTCCCCCTTGTCCACCGCTGTAAATCCCAGCTTATTTGCATGCGAGGCGCTTCATGGAATGACTAAGAAGAAATAAAGGTGGGAATTTCTGGTTTCCTTGTGCCTGAGGGCAGTGTCATCACGTATAAATGGTGTTGCCACACTCCAGCCCTTTGGGAAATTTTCACTCTCAGTTCCTCCACCCCAGAATCTGAGAGAGAACCCGGTGCTTCATCACCATCCTCTCCTTTGAGTGATCCAACACAACCAATTAATTAATCAATACGAATTCTTGTTAAGTAATTTAGCATTCCCCGCGGCACCAGTCAGGATGCGATCCCGGTCTCTTCTACCTAAAGTGTGGCCAGCGCCAAGTTGATCCAAGTGTATCAAATAAATTCTCCTGAATCTTCAAAGGAAATCCAAGGTTTTGCTGGAGTTTCTCCTCTCACCAGTAATTGTCCTAAATTCCGTAGCCTTGGAAACTCCATCTGTACTGCAGGTGGGATTTTTTGGACAGGATATTGATAAATGCCCAAAAGGAAACACCAACCCGGTTGCTAAGAGCACCGTGCCAACCTTCACTGTGGTCAGTGAGCTGCTCGGCCTGTAATTCATCCCAATTCCCATAAAATTCCCATAAAACTTGCCCCTTCACCTCTGACTCCACATAGCTGGAGGTGAGCAGCTCCAGGTTCATTGCCAGCCCAAAAACAGAGGTTCCGCTCTCACTGGAGGCAGCAGGGAGGGGATTTGGCAAGACCACCACAACCCTCAGGGTCTCCCAGCATCAGAGAGGGAGATTTATCCCCATTTGCACCAATTAAACCCAGCTAATAATCAATTCAGCACAGAGCCATCACCAGTAGCACATTATGAGCTTGGCCGGGCCGTTTGCCATGAGCTCTTTTGGGAGAGCCAGCCCCAGAGAACAAAAATCTCACAGTTAATTCTTGTTGTTATCCTTCATTTCTTCCAGCTCTGTAAGGCACCTCCCTTGCTGAACACGGCGCTGTTCCTTGGGCGTGACAAAAATCCACGAGTGAAGCTGAAGTCAGGGCAAGTGGAGTTGCGTCACGTTGGGAAATTCATCCAAAAGGCCTCGAGCACCTTCTCGAGCTCAGAACAGAGCCAAACTCCGTGTGCAAGCGTCCACTACAATCGGAAAATTAGAGTTCAAAAGGTGACGCGCGGCGAAAAGAGGAAACAGAAAGGTTTTAGCTGCTTGCTTTGTGAATTCCCTGGAATTCGGGTTCACAGCCTGCAGCCTCCGGGTGCTGCTCCGAGGTGGAAGGACCAAACTTGCAGGATGGAGTTTAAACAGGGCCCCCAGGCTATGGGGAGGGGAGGGCTCAGGACGATTAAAGCTCATTAACAGCTCCCTAATGACTGAGGCGGTGGGGAGAGAAAGGAAGAAAAGGCCCAAAATCACGTCCCTGGGTGGGCTCGAACCACCAACCTTTCGGTTAACAGCCGAACGCGCTGACCGATTGCGCCACAGAGACCCGAGAATTGCTTCCCGCATCCAGGAAAAAATGGGATAGAAGTCAAATTTCATGAGGTTGTACCGAGTTAGAGCAGTGGGGATGAGGATGGAGATTGGCAATGGGATGGAGTTTAGAGATGAAGATCAGGAGTGGGAAATGAGGCTGGGGGCGGGATGGAGGTGAGGATGAGGATGCAGATTGGCAATGGGATGGAGTTTAGAGATGAAGAGCAGGAGTGGGAAATGAGGCTGGGGGCGGGATGGAGGTGAGGATGAGGATGGAGATTGGCAGTGGGATGGAGTTTAGAGATGGAGATCAGGAGTGGGAAATGAGGCTGGGGGCGGGATGGAGGTGAGGATGAGGATGGAGATTGGCAATGGGATGGAGTTTAGAGATGAAGATCAGGACTGGGAAATGAGGCTGGGGGCGGGATGGAGGTGAGGATGAGGATGGAGATTGGCAATGGGATGGAGTTTAGAGATGAAGATCAGGACTGGGAAATGAGGCTGGGGGCGGGATGGAGGTGAGGATGAGGATGGAGATTGGCAATGGGATGGAGTTTAGAGATGAAGATCAGGACTGGGAAATGAGGCTGGGGGCGGGATGGAGGTGAGGAGGAGGATGGAGATTGGCAGTGGGATGGAGTTTAGAGATGGAGATCAGGAGTGGGAAATGAGGCTGGGGGCGGGATGGAGGTGAGGATGAGGATGGAGATTGGCAATGGGATGGAGTTTAGAGATGAAGATCAGGAGTGGGAAATGAGGCTGGGGGCGGGATGGAGGTGAGGATGAGGATGGAGATTGGCAATGGGATGGAGTTTAGAGATGAAGATCAGGACTGGGAAATGAGGCTGGGGGCGGGATGGAGGTGAGGAGGAGGATGGAGATTGGCAGTGGGATGGAGTTTAGAGATGAAGAGCAGGAGTGGGAAATGAGGCTGGGGGCGGGATGGAGGTGAGGATGAGGATGGAGATTGGGAGTGGGATGGTGAGAGGGTTTAGAGATGAAGATCAGGACTGGGAAACGAGGTTGGGGGCGGGATGGAGGTGAGGATGAGGATGGAGATTGGCAGTGGGATGGAGTTTAGAGATGAAGATCAGGAGTGGGAAATGAGGCTGGGGGCGGGATGGAGGTGAGGATGAGGATGGAGATTGGCAGTGGGATGGAGTTTAGAGATGAAGATCAGGAGTGGGAAATGAGGCTGGGGGCGGGATGGAGGTGAGGATGAGGATGGAGATTGGCAGTGGGATGGAGTTTAGAGATGAAGATCAGGAGTGGGAAATGAGGCGGGGGCGGGATGGAGGTGAGGATGAGGATGGAGATTGGGAATGGGATGGAGTTTAGAGATGAAGATCAGGAGTGGGAAATGAGGCTGGGGGCGGGATGGAGGTGAGGATGAGGATGGAGATTGGCAGTGGGATGGAGTTTAGAGATGAAGATCAGGAGTGGGAAATGAGGCTGGGGGCGGGATGGAGGTGAGGATGAGGACGGAGATTGGGGATGTTATAGGTAAAAATGATCAAGCCGAATGAATAATTAACAAAATCTGTTTTTATTTCACGACTGAGATTCGGTTGTAGACTGCCACGGTGCTGGGTGAACACAGGTCGGCCTCTACAGCATGGGATCTCCTCCATCTGGTGAGGATGAGGATGATGGCGTGGGTGAGGATGAGGATGAGGGTGAGGGTGAGGATGAGGCTGAGGGCGAGGGTGAGGGTGAGGGTGAAGATGAGGATGAGGGTGAGGGTGAGGATGAGGATGAGGATGAGGATGAGGATGAGGGTGAGGGTGAGGATGAGGGCGAGGATGAGGATGAGGGCGAGGGTGAGGATGAGGATGGGGATGAGGATGAGGATGAGGGTGAGGATGAAGGTGAGAATGGAGATGAGGATGAGGATGAGGATGAGGATGAGAATGAGGGCAAGGATGAGGATGAGGGCGAGGATGAGGATGAGGATGAGGGTGAAGATGAGGATGAGGGCGAGGATGAGGGTGAGGATGGGGATAAGGGCGAGGATGTAGACAGCAGTGAGGAGCGGATAAAGATCAGAATAACATAAAGACAAAAATGACGATGAGGAAGAGGCAGCCTGGAAATGAAGGCTCGGAGAAAAATGTCACCGGGGTAGCGTGGCCGAGCGGTCTAAGGCGCTGGATTAAGGTTCCAGTCTCTTCGGGGGCGTGGGTTCGAATCCCACCGCTGCCAGGATTTTTTTTTTTTTCAGTCTCATTTTCCTTCCTGCCTCTCTCTTTCCTCACCCGGGAAGACCGGAATTTAAAATCCAAACAAAAGAACCCACCCCACCCCCAGTATAGTGATGAAAATACACGCACCAAAAAAAAAAAAAACAAAACCTAAAAAAACCCAAAAAAACCAACCTCAAACAGACAACAAAAATCGTACGAAAATCAAAAAATCAAATCAAACAAACAAAAAAAAACCACCACCAAACAGAAGCACACACCCCAAAACAGTTTAAAAACGCACAAAAAATGTCAAACTCACAACAAATAACTCACAAAAAAAAAAAAAAAAACACAAGGAAACGAAGCAAACGAAAAAAAACCCCACAAATAAGTCCCAAACAAAAAGCAACACGCACACACACACAAAAAAAATCAAGCCCACAAAAAAAAAGCCTTTTAAAAAAAGCGAAAAGACCCTACCCCAAAAAAAAAAAAAACAAAACCACCACACACACAAGAAACCCCCAAGCAAAGAAAAAAAAACCCGCGCAAAACCAAAGATCAATGCGCGCACACACACACACACACACACACGAAAGAAAATTAAAAGAGAAAACAAACAAAAATAAACAGGGAACAAAAAAGGAAAACTGAGAAATAGGCGGGGAAATAACGAAAGAAAATCGGGCTCGTCCGGGATTTGAACCCGGGACCTCTCGCACCCAAAGCGAGAATCATACCCCTAGACCAACGAGCCGCTGTGCTGGAAGTGACCTCAAACTGGATTGTGTCCTTAATCCGGTCCAGCCCGTCATTCCCAGGATTTTTTCCCGATTCCCCCCGCGCCTCTTCCCGATCCCGGCGCGCAGAGAAAAGCGACGAAACCTTGGGCGGGGAAAAAAAGAATAAAAGCGGGAAGAAGAAACAAAAAAAGCAAAATTATACCAGCGCGAGGCCCCAGCGAGATTTGAACTCGCGACCCCTGGTTTACAAGACCAGTGCTCTAACCCCTGAGCTATGGAGCCGGCGCGGCTGCTGGGGCTGCCACGGGGGAGTACTGAAAGCGGCTGGAATGGCCCCAAATTCCTTCCCAAAATAATTCCCAACATTTCTTCACAAAATGTAATTCCCAACATTTCCTCCCAAAGTAATTCCCAACATTTCCTCCCAAAAAGGAATCCCCAACATTTCCTCCCAAAGTAATTCCCAACATTTCCTCACAAAATAATCCCCAAATTTCCTCCCAAAGTAATCCCCAACATTTCCTCCCAAAATGTAATTCCCAACATTTCCTCACAAAAAGGAATCCCCAACATTTCCTCCCAAAATAATTCCCAACATTTCCTCCCAAAAAGGAATCCCCAATATTTCCTCCCAAAGTAATCCCCAACAGTTCCTCCCAAAATGTAATTCCCAACATTTCCTCCCAAAATGTAATTCCCAACATTTCCTCCCAAAGTAATCCCCAACATTTCCTCCCAAAGTAATTCCCAACATTTCCTCTCAAAGTAATTCCCAACATTTCCTCACAAAATAACCCCCAAATATCCTCCCAAAGTAATTCCCAACATTTCCTCCCAAAATGTAATTCCCAACATTTCCTCCCAAAAAGGAATTCCCAAATTTCCTCCCAAAGTGATTCCCAACATTTCCTCCTCCCCCACAGAATTCCTCCCGTCCCCCACACCCAATTTTTGTTTTTTTCCCCCCGACACGAGGGCGAGGAACATTCAGGCCAGGAAAGAACCAGCCCTGGGGCACCATCCGCCCCAGAATCCCCAAAACTGGGGCTCAACCCATCGAAAACTGGGGCTCAGCCCTCGGCAACCCCAGTTTCGTTTGTTTTTCACAGGGATTTTGGCCGGCCTTGCTGCTGCTGGAATAACCCGGGTGCTGACGCCTGTTTGTGTCCAAAGGCAAAGCTCAGCTCGTTTTTATCTTTTTTTTTTGTTTGTTTGTTTGTTTTTTTCCCCTCATCGGGCCCTAATTTGGGGGATTTGAAGATATTCGGTTTGTGCTTAACGAACGTGGAACAAAATCCCCCAAAATTAGATGCAGAAATATATATATAGTAATTCCATTCTATTATTTCTAGCCTATCCTATCCTATCCTATATTTTATACATGCCTTCACCCCAACACGTAAATACACATATATATTATGACAAATAGTCATAGAACTATATCTTAAATATATATAGATATTACGTATTTATATGAAGATGAGCCCAGGCAGCACCTTAATGTTTTATTTCCCACGCACGGGCTAAGAACAACCCGGGCGGTTCCAAATCAAACGTGATTTCGACATCAGAAAAGTCATGACCCTGTGGATATCTTCCTTACCCCAGGGATTTTCATTGATTTCCGTCATTTCTTCAGCAGGGGAGGAAGCTCCCACATTTTATTCCCCTGCTTGTGGCTTCACCTCTGGAAGAGCTGCTGCACCTTTAAAATAATGTGGATTTACCAGCTAGCTCATTAAGCAAAAGATATAAATTTGAGTCTCAAACAGCTGAAAATTTTGGGTGTTTCTGCTTTTTCTCATCTCAAACCACCCAGGAAATGTTGTTCTGGATCAAAGAAAGCTTCCCCCCACTTCGCCCCAAGTGTGCAATTTCCTAAAAGGATTTTTGTGTTTTGTGGAAACGGTTCTGAAGCTGACCAGCCCCAGAACTCCCCTTTACCAGCACTTCAGGCAAGAAGACACTTATTATTTTATTATTTTTTAAAGCAGCTGCTTCTTTTCTTTTCTTTTTTTTTTTTTTTTTCGGCAAAACCAAAGTGGATGAAGCAAATGCGAGTTCAGCGGCAGCGCCTTGGCAGAGACCGAGGGTTCCCAGGGGGGGAAAAAAGGAAAAAAAAAAAAAACCAACAACAAGAAATGAGGATAAACAGGTGATTTTGCTGAGAACCTGAGGGAAGATTCAGCACCTAAACCCACGCAAAGCGTGAGAACCGTGAGGGATATTTTGTGAAAGTCTTGTCCGCGGAAAAGCCTCAGCACCGGGAGCACCAAAGGGAAAAATGTGGGTCTTGCTCGGGTCCAGCAGGACAAACATCACTTAAAAAATAAAAACCACAAAAAAAGCACCTTTTAACCTTTTCCAGAGGAGCTGTGGGTGGAGAACCACCAGAGAGGGAGAGCAGACAAAAGCCACACAGGCTCTTCCACACTGGACAGGGCTGACCCGGTGGACGGTGGTCACCTGAGGCAGCTCGGACAACTCTCACAACATCCCCGAAAACCAGCTTTTGGGGGACAATTATTTCCCCAGGTGGGAGAAGGGACCAGGAAATTTCTGGCTGGATTTCTTCTCTGTGGACAAACAGAGGAGCTTCGCTTTGGATGGATGCCCGAAGACTCCTGCTCAGCCCCACCTTCCCCCCAGGTCATCCACCCCATAAATATTCCATTTCCCAGCCGTCGGCACTTCCAAAGCGGCGGAGGAGCCACTCCAAAGCTTCCCACGGGTCCTTAAACCCCCATCCCAGGCCAGACCCGGAGCCACAAATGATGTCTGGAGGGCTCCTCCTCACGGACTCGCTGAGCTTGTCACCCCTTCCAGGGGTGGGCCGAAGTTGGTGGCCACAGTCTTTGAGTCGCTGGCCACGATCTTTGAGTCGGTGAACGCAGCCTTCAAAGCTGGTGACCACAACCTTCCTTTAAGCTGGCGACCACCATTTCCGGGCACCGCTGGACTTCTGTCTGATTCCACCTGCCCTGAAGACCCTCCTTGTGATGCTCTCCTGACCACCTCATTTGCCCATCCCTCAGCCCACATCATCCCACCAAACCAGGCTGATTTGAGTCTTCTGAGCTCACCCAGGCGCCAGGCCCTTCCCCCCCGGCACTCCCCGAGGCACCTCAGGGGCACAGCTTGATGTAGGTGACGGTGGAACAGACCGAAAAGAGGGGGAACACCTTCTCCTGGAAGGCCACGTTGAAGGTGAAGATGTGCTGCATGTTCTCAGCGTCGTAGAAGGAAACCTCCTCCCCCTCGTAGTCCAGGTACACCCGGACCCGGCTCAGCTTGCGGCTGAGGCACAGCGGGGTGCGCTGGGGCGACGTCACGGCCCAGTAGCGGCCCCCATTCTGCTGCACGGCCCAGATCCCCTCCTCGGGGGAGAACTGCGTTAACCCCTTCCTGCGGATGGACTCCTTGGCCACGCCGAAGGCCCAGCCGTCCGAGGGCCCCACCTCCACCTCCCAGTAGTGCCGCCCCGACTTGAAACCCGTGGTGGCCAAGACCCGCGAGTTGGTGTCGAAGCGCTTGGGGTTGTCGGGCAGCTCCTGCTTCCTGCAGCCCATGCGGACGCTCTTGAGGTCAGCGGAGAGGATCAGCAGGTGGTTGGCCGAGTCGGGGTCCAGGGTCAGGTCCTCTGTGGGGGACAGCAGCGACAGCGGTCAGGACCCGGCAATGAAAAGCCCGGCTCAGGGTGGGGCTCAGCAGTTTCTGGACCAGCCCGGAGCTCAGTTAATCCCAGCCCAGCCCCAATAGCCCCATGCCACACAGACACCCCCACAGTGACACCCCCGTGGGCACCCCGAGTCCCTCGAGGTGCGGGGGTTTGTCTCATGCTGCTGCTGGTGGGAGATGGGGTGACAGCAACACGAGGCCACCAGGAGAAAAAAAAGCGCATGCAGATAATTCGCGGCTATCAACAGCAAAGGTGGGCTTTAAATCAAGAATGCTTTTTTCCCCCGCATAAATTGATTTTTTTTTAATCTTGGTTTCTAGCTCATCCGCACACAGGTGGGCTCCGCACCCCCCGAGCATCCCAAATCGCAGAGTTTTGATCCCCAAACCACCCCAAAGGCACCCAAATCCTCGTGGGAAGCCACGACCTAAGGGCGTCTTCCCACCAAACATGCAAGTGCAGCCTGGTCCCAACAGCTTTTCCTTCCCCCTTTCCAAACTCAGGCTCAGAGGAAGCAATGAGTGACCTCAAATTGTGGTTGTAGTCGGCAAAGTCACCATGAATGCATGAGACACTTTGAGGGGAGTCTTAAAACGGGGCCTCTGGAGATGAAACACAGCAGGCGCCGCACCATGAAGGCCTTTGTGCCCCCCAAAATTCACAGGTTTGTGTCAAGAATTGGCATAAAAATTTCCCAAAAGAGACACGGTGGGATGAAAAGCCTCAGAGTGCTTCGCAAAGGCGGGGGAAAGTCATAACAAGGGCAGGGAAGGCTGGGGTCATTTTTCCTTCAGAACCTAAGCGCCACGTTCCGACCCGAAAGTGAGAGAGCGGCCAAAAAAACCCAGCATCTCCTGCTTCTCCTGCATCAGAGACTGCAAATCCCACCAGCAAAACTGTGGGGAAACGGGTTGGAACGAGCCGATTTCATCAACGCCAATTTTTTGTGTTTTCCTTCCTCGGGCATCCCCAGCTCCTGGAGGATTTTGGGTTTGAGGTTCAACCACAGCGTCAGGGGACAACACACAGCGAGTGACCCCTCTGCACATGCACCCACCCGCCCCGGGCATGCAGCGAGGAGGGGGCCTTTGGCTTTTCAGTGGTGGCCACCAGGTTTCTCCTTGTGTTTCCTGCCGACTTTTGGCATTTCCAGAGGTGCCTGGGGGGTGCTGTTTGTGAGCAGAATCCTTGGGAAAGGTCCAACCCACGGGTTGTCCTCCTTTGAGATCCCCGTGCTAAGAGACCACAGCTTTAAAAGCAAAAAAAAAAAAAAAAGTGAGCTTTTTCTTCCGAAAACTCTGCTCTGGGCACCTTCAGGCCGAGGGGGTGTGGGTGGGGCAGGTTTTAATCTCAGGACGAGGTCAGAGGGGTAGGGTTGATCCCAGAATTCCTGCAGAGCCCATTCCCAGGGGCTCATCCAGCATGGGAAATTGCTGTGGGCTGGGTTTGCCCCTCAAGTTCATGACCTCTCCTGTGAAAAGGAGTTCCATTCGTAATTAACTTGAAAAATGAGTTAAATTCTGCTGGGATTTGATTTAAATTCTTAAATAACTGAAGGGATTAACCAAACTCTGCTAGGATTTAACCGCTCTGACTTCACACTGGAGCAGAGGCCGGAGCTCACACCCTCCATCCCAATTCCCTGGTGGAAACAGGAGCCCAGCAGAGGAAATTTGGCAGACTGAGAGCTCAGAATGGCTTTTTGGTCTGAAATCCATGGGTTTGTTAAGTGCAAACAGGCAGAGAGGACCTGGCTGAGCTGTCAGATCCCCGGCGTCAGTTAGAAAAATCGGCTTTGGGCTCTGGAGCTGAGCAGGCTGGATCTGGAAATCATCGAGAGAGAAGAAATTAAGGAAAAAAAAAAAGAAAAAAAAGAAAAAAAGAAGTCTAGAGTGTCTTTTCCTTTTTTTTTTTTTTTTCCTTCTTCCTTTTTGTCCCACTCTCTTTGGCTTTGCAAAATACAACCACAATTTTGAGTCTTTGCTCTGGGCGCTATGTGTGAAACGTCATCTTTTTTACCTTTTTCACCTCTTCCCAGCTCGTCCTGCAGGTGTTCTGAAAAGGAGAAAGGACAGGGACGCGAATGGTGACACCCAGAGAGACAGAACGGATGGCCCAAAGTCTCTTTCAGGGGACTTTGGCACCGAAGCATGGGCAAGAGCTGAGAATGGAGCAGCACAACAGGGGAGAATCCCTGTTAAAGATATTTAATTTTCATTAAAAACCCCCTTCTTGGCACGAAGAAAACACAGGATTTATTTAAACCACATTTATCGTGCCCCCATCTCGGCCTCAGCAATTTCAAGCCTTGAGCACATCCTTGAAGCCAATTCTTGCCCCAGGGTGCAATTTCCATTTAGAAATTATTCGGTTTTATTGCACCAAAACTGAGATCATGCTCAGATTTCCCCCCCTTTTAAAACAACCCCACGTTTCCTTCCCCAGCAACCTGGCTAGGACGAGTCTCTTCCTGCTCATGCCCATCTCCAGAATCCCTTCCCAACTGATTTCCGCTCCTCTTTGGCGCCCAGGAGCCCCCGAGCACTCCCACCCCTCCCTCCCGGTGCCAGGAAAGGCCAGGGATTATTTTTTTTAACCTTTTCCCCCCACCTCGGAATTTCTTCAAGACCTTCTCAAGGACGACGGTTTTGAGGGAGAAGTTGCAGACGTGCATCTTCATGTCGGTGCAGACGGGGACGGGCTTCTGGCACTTCACGTCGTCGCTCCTGCCGAGGGAAAAGGGAAAAACAACGAGGAAATTGTGGATGTTCCCCCATTTCCAGCTCCGTTTGCCACCGATGCTCCTCTCCCGTCCCCACCCCGAGCATCTCTCCGGGATTTCATCCTCCTTGGGGCGAGGAAATCAGGATTTGGGCATGGATTTTGAGGGGTTTTTTTTGGGTAAGCCCCCCCCTCCCCTCCCACCTCCACCAGCTGCTGCAGCTCCAGTGTCGGTTTTAGAGCTTGGTGGCACCTGAACTGCAGTGCTGGGGGAGCTGTGTGTGAGCAAAGAAGGGAATTTGGGGTTTCTGGTCTCACTCGACCCTTGAAGAAGCCCACTGGTAGGAAAAAGACGCCGTGAAAACCAGATTTCCAAGAAGCTGGAAGAGACCCAGGGCTCGCAAAGAGTGGGAGGCAAATTCCATCCTCCCCAGTGCCTCCCTCTGTCACGCGGTCTGGGCACGCTGACCTTCGGACAGGGATGGGGAGGCAGCAGGGAGAGCAGAATTCCATACCTGCTTATGATGCCCGTCACATCCTGGAAAGGAAAAAGAGAGGCCGAGTGAAATCCCTGCGCTCCCAGAGCAATTCCTGCTCATCGAACCCGGCCAGGATGGCCATCCCCGGTGGATGCAGCCGGCAGGTGTGGATCCATGCCCCGGGTGTTGGATTCCAGCTCCGGGAGGTGACATCAGAGCCACCTGCCATAAACGGGGCGGCTTCGCACCTCGATGTCCCCATGATTTCTGAACACCCCCAAGAAAAGCCTGGGGTGCCTCTCATGCCTGAGACGGACAAGGAAGCGATTTTCCCTCAGGCAGGGTGGATTACGGAGGCAATTTAAGGTTCAAATACGCTCAATAGAGTTGCAACACCGCAAACTAACAGCAAACCGAGCCTGTTCGGTGCCCTCAAAACACATTCCAGAGCCCACACAAAGGCAGAGTCACCTCCCAGGGGCTGAAAAAAGGACCCTGGAGCCAGCCCAGAGTTCCCAACCTGCTTTTTAATAAAATACCAATTGTTGTTCTGGGGTGTTTTACGTAGGCACCAGCAAAGTCTGCACAGAGACCACGTGGGGTGAATTTCCACCCACAGCCAAGCCCTGAAACCGTCTGCAAATATTGACAGCACCCAGAAGGCAGCCTGGGAGGGAATTTAACCCTGTGCGGGTCTGGGGGAGCCACCAGCACGATCTGCTGGTGCTGTAAAAATGTAAAAATGTAAATATTCAGTAAAAATGAGCTCCGTTCAAAGGTCACCTATGGCCCTCCTGCCATTCGGGGTGGGGAAAAGAGCCTTGGGACTTGAGGATTTCGGGCGCCCCGGGGTTGTTTTCCCAGCCTCGAAAGAAGAGTTTGGTCTAACTCAGCTCTGAACACCTTGAAACCAAGGGCTTGGGGGTGCTAGAAAAGTCCAGACAAGTTCATGGAGGAAAAAAAAAAAAAAATCATTAAAGTTGAAGAGAACATTCTGTTCCAGGGTGTTCCCCAGCCAGAGAGAGCTTGGGGCACTCAGACACCTCCTTGCACCACCCATTCGTTAAAGACAGGATAAAAAAGGACTTTTACCCCCAAAACACCTCTACAGGATCCATAAACACACTGAAACAGGAGGAATAAGGTTGTGACTGAGACCTGACCTCTCACCTTGAGGAACTCAAGCATGGGCTGCTGGATTTTCTCCTCCAGCTCAGTGATGAGCTTGTTGAGGAGCGTGATTTCCTTGGAGAGGTCGGTGATGTTCTCGTTCTGCCTCTTAGAGATGTTCTTCTCCATCTTCTCCAGCTGCCCCAGCAGGATGTGCTCCTGGTCGTGCAGGAACTGCCGCAGCCGCTCGAAGTCTGAGAGCAGCTTCTGCCGCTCGCTCTCGATGGTTTTCTGGGAACGAAACGGGGCAAAAAGAGGTTTTCAGGGCAGAGGCCTGGTGGGGAATCTGGCGAGACTGGGGGCCTTCCTTTGGGGAGGGGTGAGGAACGACAGGGGGGAGCATTCCCGGACAAAAGGCTTGGGAAGCAGCAGGGGTGGGAGAGTCAAACCCCCGCCCGGTTAAGATCTCTCAAAACCACTTGTCCTTGGTGGGGAGAGGATGGTCTGGGAGAGGAATTATTTTCAGTGGGCTGGGTTGTTTTTTTTTTTTTTTTCCTTTCTGCTGCCACGGGGATGATGTGCTTGAGGAAAAGGAAAGGTGGAGGAGAGCCCCGGAGCCAGCGTGCTCTCAGACGCTCCGGCACCATCCCCGAGGTCTGCTGAGGCTCTGGCTGATGGTGGTGGGCTCAGGAGGAAGGAGAAAACCAATCCTTCCCCTTTTCCGGACACTGGGAAGGGCGGTGGATCCTCACCCCCCTCCAGACTTCCGCACCACCCCATCCTAGGACGCACCAGCAGCTCCTGGGTTTTCTTATCGTCGTTCACTTTGAACTCCAGCAGTTCCTGCCGCTCCTTCCTCAGGAACTCCAAGCGCCCCTGGATTTTCTCCTGGGAACAAAAGAAGAGGATGTGGCCGGTGTCGCTTTCTCTCCTTCGCTGCGCCCCCTCTGCCTGCAGGGTTTGCTCTTTGTCAGGTGGGATGGGGAGGGAAGAAAACACGGGATGCGCTCGCCAGGAAATCCCTCTGGCTCAGCTCCGCCCCGCCGGCGGCCCCAAGGACCACCAGAACCCCTCCCCCAAAAAAGCAACGGAGGATGCCGGGGACGGGACGTGCCCTGCTCCCATCGGCTCCTGGCACCGGCAAAGGTCAGCCCGGCTTTAATCAACTTCGCTCATCTCTGGGCGCCCTCCCAGCCCCCAGAGAGCCGCGGGTGTTTTGTCTCCGTCAACCGCTCCCCTCCCGGCGAGGTGAATCCATCCCAAAATCCAGGGCAGCGCAGGAGAGGGGTGCGCGCGCATCCAGAGAGGACAGCTCTCCCAGCTTTTTGGGAGGCTGGGAAGCATCGCCAGCTCTTCGCGGAGGGCGTTTGAGCGAGGCAAAGGCGGGTGACACCGCGGGGACAAACGCAGCTCCCCGGGGAGTGCCCCGCGGGACGCGCGCACGCACGCACGGACGGACGGACGGACGGACGGACCTTGTACTCCTCGGAAGCCTCGTCCACGGGCACCACGGCGTGGGGCCGGTGCTCCCGGGACCTGTCGCACACCACGCAGATGGTCCTGCGGTCGTCCTTGCAGTAGAGCTTCAGGGCCTCGCGGTGCTTGGGGCACAGCCCGTCCTCCTCGGCGCCCTTGGCCCCGCGCAGCGTGAACTGGCTGATGATCTCGGACATGTTCGCCAGCTGCCGGTTGGGGCGGAAACTTTTCTGCTGGAAAACCTCCCGGCACTGCGGGCACGGGAAGTCCATCTCCAGATCCTTCCAGCTCTTGACGATGCACGCCCGGCAGAAGTTGTGCCCGCACTCGATGGACACGGGGTCCTTGAAGAACTCCAGGCACACGGAGCAAGTGGCTTCGTCCTGGAGGTTCCCGGGCAGGAACACGGCTGCCATGGCCTCTCTCCTGCGGGTGAGGAATGGTTTCAGCGGGGCTGGAAGGGGAATGCCTGGCACCCGGCCCCGCGGGGGCGGTGCTCTTCCAGGAACGCGGCCGCTGCCCGGGGTCACTGCTGCAGTGTCCGGTTTCCCCAGCCCGGGGACGGGGACCTCGGCACCGGGGGACGCGCAAGAAAGCAGGAACTCTGCCCTCTGCTCCCCACAAATCCTGAGCTTCCTGGCTTTTTTTTTTTTTTTTTTTTTCCCTTCCTCCTTTTAGTAGGGAGGTGGGAAGAGGAAAATCTTTTGGGATACCCTCCGGTTTGGGGATGTCACCGGCTCTGGATGGAGCTGATTTATGGCTGAGCTGGTGCTGAATCTGAGCCCTGGGGCTTGCGCGGAGCAGCTGCTGCAGGCTAAGATCCAGGGAACCATCTGAGCCCTTGTCAAAGTCCTGTTTCACCCCTGAAACTTCAGTTGGGGACTCAGATGACCTGGTTGAGCTCCAGGGCTCATCAGGGGCCATAAAAAGCAACAGGAGAAAGGGAATACATGCGGATGCAAAGCCCTTATCAAGATCTGTGGGTGAGTTTCCCAAATCCATAAAGCTCAAGCTCGGGACTGGGGTTCTGCATCTCAAAATAAAATAGCCTTGCTCTTCCAGAACTATTTTGTGCAGGTTTGGAGGTCGTGCATTAAATGGGAAAGATAATTAAAATAAATATAATTTCTCCAGGGCTGGGGTCATCCGTAACGTCGTGGTTTCCACCTGAGACTTCACCAGGTTCTTGTCACGGCAAACTGGGACAGGAGGGAGTGATGGTCACCTGGTTACTGGGGGGGGTTCATGTTACCATGGACTGGGAAATGTGGGCTCCTCTAGAGAGCGATTTGTCTTCTCCTAATGAGGACCTGAAACCAGACCGAGTGATCCACAAATTCTGATTTGAAAGCCAGCCCTTGCTGATCCAAAACCTCTGAGTCAGGATCTTGGACACATCTGGAACTATGGGGGGAGACAAATCCCAACCCCAGAGGTTCTGCTGGAGGAATTAATGAGCAAAACCAGTCCTGGAATTGTCCTGCAGAGCGTTACCACCTCTGTGCGCGTTCACCTACCCCTTCTCATATATTTATATATGTTTATATTATTTGATATTTTTATATATTTATCTATATTTATATCACTCCCTATGGAAGGAGAATTCACTGGCTCCTACCTCCCGTTTATTTTGATCTGTAAATAAACACCAAGTGTGTGTTTTTCCTATTCCACACATTCCCCCTCACGTTTGTGGTGCCTGTGACCTGGAGGTAAAGCCACGCCCCAGCCCAGGGATGCACAACCAGCCGAGGAAAAGAGCGGGACCCCCCGACAGAAGCCGTGGGCAGCCTGGTGGGAAGAACCAGGAGAACGAGCTGGGTGCAGGGAAGCGAGGGGCAGAGGGACAAGCGCATCCCAAGCCCTCCCCGTGTCCCCGGCTGCCCCCGCGTACCTCGGAGCGGAGGCGTCGGAAAGGGGCGTCCTCCCAAACCGCCCCAATCGCCCGGGATTTTGCGTCGGGACGGGTCTAGAGGGGGCCAGCTGGGCAGCGAGCCGGGTGGCCGCGGGGTCCCAGCGGGACGGGGTCCGTGGCAGCCGCTCCGCCGAGCTCCGGCGAAGGAAACCGGCCGCGGCCGCGGCTGCCTCGGACATCGCGGCACCGCTCGAGCTCCGGCTCCTCGCCGGCCCTCGGGTGCCCCATTTGTCCCCTCTGTCACCGCCACCCCCTCCCGTCTCACTTACCATTCTTTCCCCTCCCCCATTGCTTCTATCCTGGGCACCCACCGAGGTCTTTCCCTCCTCCTCCTCCTCCTCCTCCTCCTCCTCTTTCTTCCCGGGCGCTCCGGCTCTGCTCCTCTCCTCCGTGCCAAAGTTCTTTTCCCTGCCCAGCGCCGGGATCGCGTTTCCAGCACCTCCCTCCACCTGTCCCCAAGCCCGGACCTTCTCCCTGGGGTCTGGGCAGCCCTTTAACCCTTTCCAGGAACCTCATCCCTCCTTCCAGAGGCTCAGCGGGGCTGGGGAAGGAGCAAAGCTTTTTCATGCCTCTTCCCAAAGGGTCAAAAAATTATTCATCTCGCTGCTCATATTTCGGGGGAAAGGGCAGGAACGTCTCCTGTGGGGCATCTCCCACTTGCCACAGGTGCGTTGATCAGGTAAGAAGAGCTTGGGACACCCAACCCACAGGAGGAGGGGGAAAATAAAAGGAAAAGGCAATGTGGGTCCCTGTCCGGCAAATACCTATTGCCTATAAATACACAGATTAATTAATGTCTCCCGGATAGACACGCCCTTTATTTCCCCTGGCTTTCCAGCAGCTCCCTGATGCTCCTCTCCCAAAATCCCCAGCCACAACTTCCCAGCCCTGCGCTGGAGGGAAAAGAAATAAAACCCAGGATGCTGCCAGGAGGAAGCTCCTTGGCTCGTCCTTGGGGTTTGGGTGTCAGGATCGTGTTCGGGGGCCACCAGCCGCTCCCAGACCACCAGGAATGCTGAGTCTGGAGAGCTGGAAAGAGGAGCGGCTGCCTGAGGCAGGGAAGCAAGGACACGAGCCAGATCCAGCCGCCAGTGCCAAGCCTGAAGGTTTATTTTAGAGCTGAGACTAAATCAGGGTGCACAGCAGGAGCCCCGCGGGGCCTGCCGGCCCCAGCTGCGAGTGATGAGCATTCGGGGTTTGCTCGAGGAGCGCCAGGATCGCGTCAGGATCCCGGTCCTGCCCCCACCGCGGGTCAGTCCGTGGGCTCGTCGCCCCACTCCTCGTTGCAGAGGTCGGTCTCGCAGCAGGAATAGCGGGAGGTCAGGCGGGACTCGGCGTCGGACGCCCGCTCCCGGCCGCAGTTGAGGGTGGAGGTGCAGCCTTGCTGGTAATAAAGGGTCACCTTACCTGCAGGGGAGAGGAGAACACCGTGAAAATCAGATTTTGGGCTTTGAGGAGAATCCAAGCTCTGAAATATATCCCCCCAAATCAAGTCACAGCTTGGTTTAAGGAAGAGAAAAAGAAGATCAGGAGATGCACCCACAGAGACACCCACATCTCAGCACCTCTGAGATGCCAAAATCCAGGAGCAGTAAAAAACTCAGGATGCCTCAATCAACAGAAATGTCAAAATTTCCTCTGGAAAAACAAATCAGATTGCATTGATTGTTTGGGTGGGGTTGGGAATGGCAGGAGTGGAGAGTGGGAAAGACACAGGGATTGCATTTATGGCATGATTAATGTGATTTATTCCACAGCCAGCCCTTGAAAAGCAGTGGTAGCCCCCCGACAAATCCCTCTGGAGCAAATCTGCCAGTTCTCCTCATCCAACACGGATCATCCCTGCAGCCAGAAACCCCAGAGGGAGCAGAGCCAAGGGAAAAGGGTCAGGGGGGCACCCTGGAACCCAGTGCACCCAAATCAGCCCCACCTCCGAGACTCCAGGGGCAGAGGGATGGTGCTGCGGGGCCAACACTGCAGGGACAGTGGAGTCCTGGAGATGGAGAGAGAAGCCTGCTCCCCGGCTTCTTTGGAAGGGAGAGTCTCCCCTTGGCTTAAAAACGACTTTTTGAAACTCTTTTTGGGGCAACCTCCGTGGAGAGGATGAACTCGACCCCTCCCACCCGCCCTTTCCCCGCCGCTTCGTCCCCGCATCCCCACTCATCCACAGGAGCAATTTGGTTTCCCAGGGAGGGGGAGAAGCTCCGTGAAGGAAAGGAGAGGGTGGGGAAAGCCAAGGAGAGCCCCGGCTGACGCACCCAGGCTGGTTTGGATGAGGGCACACTTCTCCCGGCGCTCGCAGGCCGTCACGTTGGCGCCCCGCAAGCAGCCGATCAAGGGGATCTTGTACTTGCAGACGTGGCATCGAAGGGCCTCAGCTGCAGCAGAGGAGAAAAGTGGGATGAATTTCGGGAAGAACCGGGGAGAATCCCGCCTCGGCCCACCGGCGAGGTTTTTAAACCCGATTTATTCGCCGCTCACCGACGCCGACGCACAGGACGAGGCTCAGCCCCAGCAGGAGCAGCTTCATCGTGGGGCAAGGGCAGGTCCTGGCTTCCATCCTCTTCCCAGCCCGGCCCGGAGCTCCCTGGAATGAGAATTCCAGGAATTCATCTCTGGGATGAGTTCCCTGTGCTCGGCCCCGGGATAGGATGGGAAAAAAAAACAAAAACCCACAGCATTGGGGGTTCTTCTTCTTTTGTTTTGTGCCTTTTGGGGCAAAACGAGCAGAGAAAAGCTTGGTTCGCCTTATGAGTTATTAATTAATAAAAAAGGAAGTGTGGGGAATTCTGGAGGTTTTCGTGGTTGTAGTTCCAGGGCAGGAGGGTCCCAGGGGAATAAAATGATTTAAGGAGGGGGAAAAGGCACTTTATCGACAAAGGCGCTGAGACACAGCGCCTGCAACTGAACCCAAACCAGGTGGATTTGGGTAAAAAAAAAATAGGGGGAAAAAAAAAGTATATTTCAGTGAAGAAAGGGGTAAAAAAAGGGGGAAAAATGATCAGATTTGAGTGAAGAAAGGGGTAAAAAAGGGAAAAAAAATCAGATTTCAGTGAAGAAAGGGGTAAACAAAGGGGAAAAAATTAGATTTCAGTGAACAAAGGGGTAAAAAAAGGGGAAAAAATTAGATTTCAGTGAAGAACGGGGTAAAAAAGGGAAAAAAAGATCAGATTTCAGTGAAGAAAGGGGTAAAAAAAGGGAAAAAAAATCAGATTTCAGTGAAGAAAGGGGCAAAACATCTGCAAACCGCCCAACGTGGGGCTCGAACCCACGACCCTGAGATTAAGAGTCTCATGCTCTACCGACTGAGCTAGCCGGGCCCCTGGGAAATTTGGAATTTTCCCTCTTTTTTTTGCTGGAAATAAATTCCACTCGGTTTTCGTAAAGCGCTGAATTATCTAAAAATTAAACCGGCCTCTCTTTTATAAGAGATAAAATTAAGCGCAAGAAATATAAAAGTATAGAATATGAAAGGATATGGGGATAATAAATATCTATGTGTACTTTGTAATGTGATGTATTCTTATGTGCTATGTATTTTATCTGTTCATTTAGTTATTCTAGTGGATGGTGGATTTATGGATTTATACATAGAGATCATATCATACATTTGTTCATTATTTATGTAGTATTATTTATACATGATTAAATATATATTAGATACGTCAAAGCATATGAAAACATATATATAGATATAACATATTTTATATATTTAAAACGGGGTTTAATAAAATGGTTAATTTTAATTTAAATTTAAATTAAATTTAAATTAAATTTAAATTTAAATTTAAATTTAATTTTAATTTTAATTTAAACTCAAATTTCATTTTAATTTAATTTAAATTTAAATTTAAATTTAAATTTAATTTTAATTTTAACTCAAATTTCATTTTAATTTAATTTTAATTTAATTTTAATTTTAATTTTAATTTTAATTTTAATTTTAACTCAATTTTCATTTTAATTTAAATTCAATTTTCATTTTAATTTTAATTCAATTTTCATTTTAAATTTAAATTTAATTTAATTTAAATCCCATTTTTATCTAATTTAAACTTAATCATAATTCAATAAAACTCGCCAACACAATCCCCGCTCCTCTGGAAGCTTCAAGCCACGCTGGGATGACGCCGGCAGACACGGAGCGCGCAAGCCCAACCCCAAAAAAACCTCACCCGTGAACACCCCGGCGTGGGTCCCTTACCCAGCTGTCCTCTCCTACCGGCTCCGTTTGTCCCCGCGCTCCCCTCGGGGCCGGAACGACCCCGGTCCCCCGGGAACGACGCCCCGGGAGCAGCTGCACAAACACGCGGGACGCGCGGGTCCCTTACCCAGCTGCCCGCTCCTACCGGCTCCGTTTGTCCCCGCGCTCCCTTTATCCCCGCGCTGCCCTCGGGGCCGGAACGATCCCGGTCCCCCGGGAGACGCCGTCCCACGGGAACAACGCCCCGGGAGCAGCTGCACAAACACGCGGGATGCGTGGGTCCCTTACCCAGCTCTCCGCTCCTCCCGGCTCCGTTTGTCCCCGCGCTCCCTTTATCCCCGCGCTGCCCTCGGGGCCGGAACGACCCCGGTCCCCCGGGAACGACGCCCCGGGAGCAGCTGGACAAACACGCGGGACGCGCGGGTCCCTTACCCAGCTGCCCGCTCCTACCGGCTCCGTTTGTCCCCGCGCTCCCTTTATCCCCGCGCTGCCCTCGGGGCCGGAACGACCCCGGTCTCCCGGGAGACGCCGTCCCACGGGAGCAACGCCCCGGGAGCAGCTGGACAAACACGCGGGACGCGCGGGTCCCTTACCCAGCTCTCCGCTCCTCCCGGCTCCGTTTGTCCCCGCGCTCCCCTCGGGGTCGGAACGACCCCGGCTCCCCCGGGAACGACGCCCCGGGAGCAGCTGGACAAACACGCGGGACGCGCGGGTCCCTTACCCAGCTCTCCGCTCCTCCCGGCTCCGTTTGTCCCCGCGCTCCCTTTATCCCCGCGCTCCCCTCGGGGCCGGAACCACCCCGGTCTCCCTGGAGACGCCGTCCCACGGGAACAACGCCCCGGGAGCAGCTGGACAAACACGCGGGACGCGCGGGTCCCTTACCCAGCTCTCCGCTCCTCGGGACTCCGTTTGTCCCCGCGCTCCCCACGGGGCCGGAACGACCCCGGTCCCCCGGGAGACGCCCCGGGAGCAGCTGGACAAACACGCGGGACGCGCGGGTCCCTTACCCAGCTCTCCGCTCCTCCCGGCTCCGTTTGTCCCCGCGCTCCCCACGGGGCCGGAACGACCCCGGTCCCCCGGGAGACGCCCCGGGAGCAGCTGGACAAACACGCGGTACGCGCGGGTCCCTTACCCAGCTGTCCGCTCCTCGGGACTCCGTTTGTCCCCGCGCTGCCCTCGGGGCCGGAACGACCCCGGTCCCCCGGGAGACGCCCCGGGAGCAGCTGCACAAACGCGCGGGACGCGCGGGCACCGGAGTCCCCTTGTCCCCGCGTCCCAAAACGGGAACGGCCCCCGAGAGAACCCACCCGGATTTGGGCAAAGGGGCTGGAAACCGGACCCGGAGCGCCCTGGGGGCTTCTCGGCCTTAATTAACCACAGGGCTAATTAGCACGTGGTTAATTGCCCCGCCTCCCTGCTCCGGGTGGTTTCCAAGGGTTTCCATCGCGGTGTTTGCGCAGCTGCGCGGCGCCTTCCCGAGCGTGAAATGCCTGGGCTCGGTCCAAGCGCTGCTTTTTGGGGCTGAAATCCTCATTTCTGAGTCCCAACCCCCCCTTCTCGGGCACAACCCCCATTTTTTTACCGCAAATCCCCTCGGGTTTAGGGCACAGCCCCTGGTTTTTAAGGCACAAACCCTCATTTCCAAGTTTTTGGGTTTATCTCGGTTTGATTGGTGGTTTTTTTTTTTGTCTGTTGCTTGACGGGGGCTTTTGAACTGTTACTAAGGGTTCAAAAATAAAAAATAAAATAAAAAAAAATAACTAAGGGTTAAAAAATAAAAAAATAATAAAAAAAAATTAAAAAATTAAATAAAATAAAAAAACTAAGGGTTAAAAAATAAAAAATAAAAAAATAAAATAAAAAAACTAAGGGTTAAAAAATAAAAAAATAAAAATAAATAAAAATAAATATTAAAAAAACCCTAAGGGTTAAAAAATAAAAAATAAAAAGAATAAATAATAAAAAATAAAAATAAAAATAAAAATTAAAATAAAATAAAAAAACTAAGGGTTAAAAAAAAATAGGATAAAAATGGTTATTAAGAGTAAAAAGGAATAATAATTTTTTAAAGGAATGGTTGCCGAGGGGGAAAGAATTTCAGAATGGAATAATGATTTCTGAAAGGAGCAATCATTCTCACGGAATAAAAACAGGAAAACCCGGCATAACAACTCTGAAAGGAATAATGATGATGATGAAAAAAAAAAAATAAAGGGATAATAATTTAAAAGGCAATAGGAATATCAAAAAGGAAATATAGTTTCAAGACGGGACGATGATTTTTAGAGGAATAAAAATAGCACAGACTGGAGTGATCGTTTAAAAATCGCTTATTATATAAGGAATGAAAATAACAAGAGTAGAAAGGATTTAAAAATAAATAAATAAGAATGAAAAATTGAAAATAGTTAAGGAGAGGAATAACGGCCTCAAAAGTTATAATAAATAAGGGGTGAAAAAGATCATTTTTGGGGACATCAAATGGGAAAAAGAAAACCACGAGGCGCCCAACGTGGGGCTCGAACCCACGACCCTGAGATTAAGAGTCTCATGCTCTACCGACTGAGCTAGCCGGGCTCTCTGGGCTTTGTGCCGGCAGCAGCTCCCCAAACCCCAAATCCAAACCAAAAAATGCGGGAATTTTCGGGAATCTGGGCAGAGGACGCGACCCCTAGTGCTGCTGCTTCTGCTGAAGCCAAAACTTCTTAATTCTTTTTCTTTTTACTCGTAAAAACCAAAGCGTTGATCCCTTTTAAAAACTTTCCCCCCTCCCCCTTTCTAAAATTATTCCTTCTTCAATTATTATTTCTCTTTTCAAAAGTTATCCATCCCTTTAAATTCAAATTATCATCCCCTCTTCCGAATGACTGTTCGCTTTTACAAGCCTTTGCTCCCTTTTTCAATTTATTTCCCTTTTTCAAATTTTTTTCCCCTATATATTGCTCAGTAAAAGATGGATCTGGGGCAGGTGGAAGGGGACGTCTGGCGGGAAGGGAGAGGTGCAAAAACAGGAGGAGAGGGACATTTTGGGGGTCAGGAGATGTTAAATCCTGGGAAGGTTTTGGAAAGAGGAAAAGGGTTTTTTTTTTTTTTGGATAAAAATACATCTTTTCCCTGACCGGGAATCGAACCCGGGCCGCGGCGGTGAGAGCGCCGAATCCTAACCACTAGACCACCAGGGACTCGCAGAAAATACTTTAGCTCCCAAGCTAGGATCCAATAAGAGATTTTTTATTTTAAATTTTTATTTATTTTTTTGGGGTTAAATTCCCTGGAAAAAAAGGCTCCCTGCACGTTTTCTTACCCTCCAAGCGGTAAAATTCTCCCGATTTCACCCACCCCAACCCATCCCTGGCTCACCCCCCGCGCTGGCTCCTCCTCAGCGGCTCCTCAGGCACCCGGGAGCGCAGAAATGACCCCCAAAAAAGTCCTTTTTACCCCCATCCGGGACGCCCTGTCCCGAACTACACCAGAACGGGGCAGTTTTCCCAGTTTTCCAGAGGCTGGGCTCATCTCCAGGCTTTCCACACAGGGGGAAAACACCGCAGAATCCGGGGGAAAAGCAGATTATGGCCATTCCAGCAGCTCCACAAATCCGGGAGGTGCTGCTGGGAAGGGATCAGCCCAGCCCTTGGCTTTCACGAGGATTTTGGATCATTTTCCTGATTTTTTTTTCTCTCCCCCCCCCCCCGATTTTCCCCTTCAAACCCGAGCACACAGCACTCCGGATAAAGCGATATCAGCCTGGATCTGCCAGAGCAATGGGAGCAAAAGCGGAGGAGGATGAGGGGGATTCATTCCGGCAGGGAAAAGGCACTCTCAACGCCCGAATTTCTGGAATAATGGGAAGCAGGGAGCCAAGAGCTCTTACAAAACAAGGGCCAGCAGGAGCGTATTGAACGTGGGCTCTTGGCTGCTATTCCAGGTCACGTCCCAAGAACAAACAACTCCATCCCGGAGCAGGAACGCGTGACTGCAACGCCTCCTCCTCTCCCCCTCCACACAATACCTTTTTTTTTTTTTTTTTTGCTTTTTTTCTTTCTTTTTTTCTTTTTATTTATTTTTTTTTTTCCGGAGCTTGCCCTGGGCTTGAACGAATCCCAAAATATTTTGAGGGAAGGGAGGGGAGTCGTTGCTTGGTTTTCCAGCACGTCAGGATCACCCCTGTGGGTGCAACACCCCAGAAATGGCTGGATTTGAGCACTGCAAAGGTTTTCTCCACTCCTTCCTCTCCTCCTCTCCGTCTTGGCCGGGGATGGACAGAGATGGGGCTTGATGGAGCGGCGGGGTGGAAATGGGAATTACGCCAACCCGCGCGCCTTCGACGATTCGATTTCTTTAATAATTTCCCCTCTGGGGAGCAGACGCAAGAAATGATGCATGTAAAGGGAGCGGGGAGCAAAGCTGCCACCCCGCCCCGGCAGCTCAGAGCTCCCCCCACCTAAAATCACCCCGAAATTAAACCCAGCTCGTGAGCAGGTGGAAAAGAGAATTTATTCCCCCAAAATCGAGGTGTTTCTGCCTGGTTTCGAACCAGGGACCTTTCGCGTGTTAGGCGAACGTGATAACCACTACACTACAGAAACGTGGGGAACTGTACCTCAGGAAATAAATTTCGTGGGAATTAAAAAAAAAAGGTTTATTTTTCTGTTTTTCTACCAGTGCTGTCTGCATCCCTTGGCCTTTTTTTCCCCCTTCCTCTCTTGGACGGGATGTTGCCCAAAACCCACCCGGGCCTCCCTCCCAAGCCTGCCCACGACCAAGAGCCCCCCAAAAACCGCCCCCGTTTGCCTCAACAGAGAAGGAATTCCCTGATTAAAATGATTTCACACCCCACAAAACACACAAGTGGCCGCTTCTCCTTCAAGGCCCAGCTTTGCTCTCCACTTGGCCGCACCCGAGCTAAACCACCTGGAATTGTCTCAGCGCCCCACAGGACGACCCCAGTCCCATGAGGTGTGAAAAGGGGGGGAAGAACCCCACAAAAAATAAACAGAACTGCTGTCTTCGTTGGAATTAACAAAAAAAAGGTTTATTTTCCCTTCTTCTGTCAATGTTGTCGGCATCCCTTGGCCTTTTTTTCCCCCTTCCTCGCTTGGACGGGATTTTGCCCAAAGCCCACCCGGGCCTCCCTCCCGAGCCTGTCCACGACCAAGAGCCCCCCAAAAACCGCCCCCGTTTGCCTCAACAGAGAAGGAATTCCCTGATTAAAATGATTTCACACCCCACAAAACACACAAGTGGCCGCTTCTCCTTCAAGGCCCAACTTTGCTCTCCACTTGGCCGCACCCGAGCTAAACCACCTGGAATTGTCTCAGCGCCCCACAGGACGACCCCAGTCCCATGAGGCGTGAAAAGGGGGGAAGAACCCCACAAAAAATAAACAAAACTGCTGTTTCTGCCCGGTTTCGAACCGGGGACCTTTCGCGTGTGAGGCGAACGTGATAACCACTACACTACAGAAACACTGCGAGTGAAATTATTTGCACCTTTTCTGGAATATCTGCACCCAAATTCCCTCTGTGGCCGCTCCCGGATCCCTCTAAACTCTGGGAGAAAACCCAAAACCCGTTTTGGATTCCTTCATCGCTTTTGACTCGTTCCCTTACCGCTTTTCTTTCACTCCCTTACGCTTTTTGATTCCTTTATCCCTTTTAATCCCAGCTGCGTTTGGGAGGATGCGGTGAAGGAGGTAAAAAAAAGGAAAGAATCACGGGAAAACACCACAAAACCCCCACGAAACAGCCCCAAAATCGGTGGGTTTTGTCGGATTCGCGTGAAATCACGGACAGGCGACATTGGGGTCAGCGGACAGGGGGGACATTGGGGCACCCCGAGGTTAAAAATTATTATTTTTTAAGAATTCAGTCGTTTTTAGAATTTTTTTCCTGATCGGGAATCCGGGCCACGGCGGTGAAAGCGACGGATCCTCACCACTCGACCACCGGCGAGGACAATTTTAAGAGAAATCTTATTGCTTAAATTAATTTTGCTATTTTTATTTCATATATTTCATCATTTTTTATTGCTTTCCTGCTTTTTGATCGATTCGCTTATTATCCTGAATTATTATTTGGGGGTGGGATTTTTAAATTAACTTTGAGTTCTCCATGATTTCTCCAATTTTTTGATTCTTTCCACGCCAGGGGCGAAGCGGTATCCTGAGGCCGATGGGAAGAACACATCTGGGGCTTTTTGTTGGATGTAAAAAGTCGCCAGGAATGGTAAAATTTGGGTGAAAAACAGCTCCCTGGTGGTCTAGTGGTCAGGATTCGGCGCTTTCACCGCCGCGGCCCGGGTTCGATTCCCGGTCAGGGAATAAAAACGCAACATTTTCCCTAAAAAACAAAGTAAATTCCTGAATTCCAACCGAATTCAGGTGAATTTTGGACCTTTCCAAGAGGAGCGGCGACTCCGAATCCGTGGAATGTTGAGGCACTTGATTTGTTCCTGCGGCCGGCGTGCTCCCACGCTTTCAGGAGAATTAACTGCTGGATGTATTTTTTTTTTTTCCTTTTTCTTTTTTTCGCCAGCATCGCCGTGAAGGAATTTGGAGGGATTGTTGAGAGACGAAAATAATTAATTGAAATAAATATGTGGTGGGGGGGAAGGGTGGTGTTTTATTTATTAAGTAAAGCAAATGTGTTTGTTTGTTCATTGACTAAATAAGTAAATAAATAAGTAAATAAATAAGTAAATAAATAAGTAAATAAATAAATAAAACTAATGAATATATAAATTTTTAAAAAATTGTTTATGTATTAAATAAAATGATTATCCAGAGGGGGTGTTTCTGCCCGGTTTCGAACCGGGGACCTTTCGCGTGTGAGGCGAACGTGATAACCACTACACTACAGAAACCCGCCGCACTCCTCGGTCTGCCCCTGCCACCCCCAAAATTGAAAAAAAAAAAAACCAAAATCAACCCAAAAAAAAGCGTTTTCCCTACAAAATCCCGCGGATTTCCATGCACCTCCACCCCCCGCAGAGCCCTCCAGGATTCCTCCGAGCGGAGAAGTGTTGAAGGACGGGTTTCCATCGCAGAGGCCGAATTGGCAACGAGTGCCAAATTGCCGGGAGGGAGAAGTTTGGGGGTTTTTTTTTTTAATTTTTTTTTTCCCCCCCCAGCCTTTCCCACCCCAAAAAAGGATCTGGCTGCTGAAGGATCCCGGGGAAAAAAAGTGGAAAGTTTTTTCCATTGTTCCTAGCTCAAATATTAATTTGGTGGCCACGGGCTAATAGGAGCCCGGCTAGCTCAGTCGGTAGAGCATGAGACTCTTAATCTCAGGGTCGTGGGTTCGAGCCCCACGTTGGGCGTTTGTCCTTTTTTTTCCTCCTCTTATTACCTATTTTTTATCTTATTCCTTCTTTATTTATTGTAATTTTTCAATTATTTTAATTTCTAAATTATTCTTATTTTAAAATTATCATCCTATTCATTCTTTTTTTATTGTAATTCTCCAATTATTATAATTTCTAAATTATTCTTATTTTAAAATTATTATTCTCACCTTATCATTCCCTACTTTTATTTTTTTTTTAATTGCACCTTTTTAAGTTATCATTCCGGGTTTTGTTATTTCATTCTTCTTAAAGTCATTCCTCCTTTTTGGAAATTATTGTTCCTTTTCTAAATCCTTTTTTGCTTTGTAAATTATTGTTCCTATTAAAAAATAATAATAATAATCGTGTTAGTTGTCATCATCTTTCCCTTTAAAATTATTATTATTATTATTATTATTATTATCATTATTATCATTATTATCATTGTTATTGTTATTGTTATTATTATTATGTCGGGTTTTCCTGGTTTTATTCCGTGAGAATGATTATTCCTTTCAGAAATCATTATTCCACTTTGAAATCCTTCTCCCCTCAACCCCTATTTCTTTTAAAATTATTCTTTCTTTTTACTTTTAACAACCATTATGATTCTTTTTAATAATTACCCCATATTAGTATTTTTAAAGCACCCACAAAGAAAAAAAAATTTTTAAAAAAACCAAAACCAAACGCCCCCCCCAAAAAAAAAAAAAAAAGCAACAAATCCTGAATTTTACATCCTTGATTTGCTGTATTTTGCCCAAAAAATTCTTGCCGTCAGGATGGCCGAGTGGTCTAAGGCGCCAGACTCAAGGATTTACCTTCCCTCGGGAATTCTGGTCTCCTCATGGAGGCGTGGGTTCAAATCCCACTCCTGACAGCTCTGTCTTTTGGAGAAATTAAAAATAATTTTTTTTTTCTCCTCCTGGCCTTTCCCTTTTTCAAATTATTGTTCCTTCGTGAATTATTATTTCCGTTTTGAAATGGTTAGTTTTTAAAAAAAAAAATCATTACTCTCATCTTCAAATTATTGTTCCTTCGTAAATTATTGTTTCCGTTTTGAAATTGTTACTTCCTTTTAAAATCATTATTCTCATCTTCAAAGCATCGATCTCTTTCTAAAAATTGTCTTTCCCTCTCTAAAATTACAATTCCTTTTCCAGTTATTATTCCTCTTTTTTAAAGCGTTCACCCCCTTTTTTCAAATTATTGTTCCGTTTATCAAATGATTGTTCAAATTTCAAATTTTTCAGATTTTTTTTCCCCTTTTCCATGTTGCTGTTCTCTTTGAAAATCTTGCTCCCTTCTGAAATGATTCCTCCCTGTAAATAATCCTAACGCATCCCTAACAACTAACCCCTCAACAATCGCCATTATTTAATTTCAGTATTCAGCTGCAGCGATTTCAGCCGGCAAACGCCTTTCATATAAACGTAATCGGAATTAAAAAAAGAAAAAAAAAAGTCATTAGCATTACATTATTGCTTATTTATTTATTTATTCGTTTATTTATTGCTCCGCAACAGAAGGCGCTGGGGCAGGCGGAAGGGCACGTCTGGCGGGAAGGGAGAGGCACAAAAAGAGGAGAAAAGGGGTGTTTTGGGGGGGTTAAATATGAATAGATTTTCCGGGAAAAAAAATTGGTTTGAGCAAAATAAAGAGGGGATTCCCTGACCGGGAATCGAACCCGGGCCGCGGCGGTGAGAGCGCCGAATCGTAACCACTAGACCACCAGGGATCCACGAGTTGCTCCCCTATCTCTCGAATCACGACCCAAAACAAAGGGTTTTTTTTCTTTTTTCTTTTTTTTTTTTTTTTTTTTGTGTTTTTTTTTTGGTTTTGGTTTTTTTTTTTTTTTTTTTTTTTTTTTTTTTTTTTTTGAGGGATTTTTTTTTTGGGTCGAATTCGCTGGAAAAAAGGTTCTCTGCGTGTTTTCTCCCCTTGTTTTCCTTCCCTCCAAACGGTAAAAATCCCTCCCAACCCTCCAACCAGCATTTCTCTCGACCAACTTGCGGCTTCCCCTTGCAGAAACGATTGGAGAAAGGGGAATTTTCCACCTTGGAGAAAGGGGAATTTTCCACCCGAAACCCCCCATCACCTGAGGGACCCACCGCAGGGTGGGGGGTCAGGGGGACAGCCTGAACTGACACCCCCTGCCCAGGCACAGCAGGGGCAGCACCCGCTCGCCACCGAAGGACGTCGGAGGGTACGCGAACATCGGGGTCTCCCTCCGGGAATCGAAGAACGCCACTCGCCCGGCCTCGTAGTCCAGGTAGACCCCGACCACCTCGGGGGCTTCAGGCAGGGAGATGGGGATGGTGGGGGATGTGAGAGCCTGGCACTGGCTCCCGCACTGCCCCACGGCCCAGATCCCCACCTCGGGCTTGACGCTGATCCGGCCTTTCCTGCGCACGGATTCCTTGGCCACGCCGACGGCCCAGGCGGCTCCGTCGCCCACCTGCACCTCCCAGTAGTGGCGGCCAGAGCCGAATCCCTCCCGGCCCAGGACGCAGCGCGAGGAGTCGAAGCGCTTGGGGTGGTCGGGGACGGCCCTCCGGCTGTCTTCCCACCGGACGCCCTTCCCATCCTCGGACAGGGCGAGCCGGGGATGGGCCGTGTCCGGATCCAGCGTCAGGCTGACTGCGGAGCGAGGGGACGGCTGTCACGCGTGGGTCCGGCCTCTCGAGAGCTTTGGGGTTGGGTTTGGAGTTTTGGGGTTGGGTTTGGACCTTTGGGGTTGGGTTTGGAGCTTTGAGGTTGGGTTTGGACCTATGGGGTTGGGTTGAGAGCTTTGGGGTTGGGTTTGGAGCTTTGGGGTTGGGTTTGGACCTTTGGGGTTGGGTTTGGACCTTTGGGGTTGGGTTGAGAGCTTTGGGGATGGGTTTGGACCTTTGGGGTTGGGTTTGGACCTTTGGGGTTGGGTTTGGAGCTTTGGGGTTGGGTTTGGACCTTTGGGGTTGGGTTTGGAGCTTTGGGGTTGGGTTTGGACCTTTGGGGTTGGGTTTGGAGCTTTGGGGTTGGGTTGAGAGCTTTGGGGTTGGGTTTGGACCTTTGGGGTTGGGTTTGGACCTTTGGGGTTGGGTTTGGACCTTTGGGGTTGGGTTTGGACCTTTGGGGTTGGGTTGAGAGCTTTGGGGTTGGGTTTGGACCTTTGGGGTTGGGTTGAGAGCTTTGGGGTTGGGTTTGGAGATTTGGGATTGGGTTTGGACCTTTAGGGTTGGGTTTGGACCTTTGGGGTTGGGTTTGGAGATTTGGGGTTGGGTTTGGACCTTTGGGGTTGGGTTGAGAGCTTTGGGGTTGGGTTTGGAGCTTTGGGGTTGGGTTTGGACCTTTGGGGTTGGGTTTGTCCCACCTCGCCCGGTCTGCAAGGCTCCAGGGATGGTTTGGTGACCCACGTATGGGATTGGGAGAGCGGAAAAGCCGGCAAAGGGAATTTGGCTTGGAGTGAAAATGAGGCTCTGGAGTGTGGGGGTGATGTTGGTCGTTGTGGGGGTGTCCCATGGCTTTCCTTTCTGAAGTTGCCATGTGGAAATATCTGGGATTTTCACCTTTGAGGGGTGATTTCCCGAGGTGACACTGGCACAGCGCCAGACCCCTTCCCCGGCTCCCCTGTACCTTGGAACTTCTTCAGCATCTCCTTGAGGGTGACATTTTTCTCGGGCTGTCCTGTGGGTTCTTCTGCCAGCTCTGGTGAAACCTCCACCGCCTCCAGGGCACTCTGCTTCTCCAGCCTGGAAAGCAGGAGAAGATTTTCTCCACAGAAATACAGAACGGTGGGACTGGAGAGGCAGCTGGGCCTTGGGAAGTCTTGAAAGGCCCTTTCCAACCCAAACCACCCCAAGCTTCCACAATTTTATAATTCCATTTCTCTCTGGTTTTGGCATTCACAGGAAGTTTTTGGGATCTGCCCCTCATCAAGGAGCTCCTGGAGAGCATTTGCTGGCCCAGCCATGGCCGAGGAGCCTCTGGATGGTGAAGATTTTCTGCCAGTGGAAATCAGGGAATAAAAGTGACTTTTCTTGTCCACTTTCCTCCTTCCAACCCCCCAGTCCAAAGGGGACATAAGCAGGTCTGTTAAAGGGTGGAGGATTCCCGTAGAATTTAACCCTCTTAGCTGCTGGCTCTCTGTTTTTGGCAGGCTGAGAGGGAAAAGCTCATCCCTGCAGGAGCAGGGAGGTTCTCATGGATCAGAGAGCAGCTGCAACAGAGCTGGAGGTACCTTCACCCCCCCAGTACCTGACCCTGGTCTCCAGCATCCTAACTGGGCTTTTGTGGTGTCCTAGCTGTGTCCCGCATGTCCGTGCCACACAGGTCACGGATTGTTGGGGTTTTGGAGTCCGCCAGCCACGGGGACAAACAAGAACGCGGCAGGAATGCAGGCGAGGAACCACAAACCTGCTCAGGATGTCTCTGCTGTCCTGCAGGGGAGAGACAGAGAGACAGATCAGAGTGGAGCCAGCCTGGGGTGAATAACCAGGGAGGGCTGTGGGGTGACCCTGGGGCGCTGCCGGGCCTAAATGAGGGATTCTGGATCTGTGGGAATTCAGGTGAGGTCACGGCAGCCTTAATGAGCGCTTGGGTTATCAGCATCATCCCCCCTCCCAGGATGAGCGTGGCGGCTGCTAATGAACGTCTCTGCTTATTTGAATATATGACTGACTGAATGCTTGGGTGTTTAAATGTTTGGATTTTTGACTATTTAGACATTTGAACGTTTGAATTTTTTGGTATTTGATTATTTAATTATCGAGCCGGAGGCGGGCTCGGATGGTGACTTTGGTGGCAACCTCCAGACCCGGGGAGCATCGGTGGTTTCCCGCTGTGGACAAGGGAACCAGACCATTGCTGGGCGTGTTCAGCTGGGCAGGTGAATCCCAGTTCAGGGTGAGCCAGGCCCTGGGGGTGATCCACGACATTCCAGCGGACAGCTGGGATGACTCTGTGGGCATCGAAGGGAATAATTCAGGTGGAAAAAATGGGCTTTAAAAGGAGTTTTTTTTATATTTCCAGGTTGGACAGGGATTGGAGAAACATAGCCCAGTGGAAAGTGTCCCTGCTGTGGTCTGGGTGCTCTGTGAGGCCCCTTCCTACCCAAACCATGATCCTGGGATTCTGTTTGGGATTGTTTTGGTTGGTGGCCTGGTGGCACCACAGGTGGCCGAGGGTTTTCTGAGGGCTCTGAGGTCTCACCTGCAGGAGCTCCCAGGGTGGCTGCTGGCACTTGTCCTCCAGCTCCTGGATCTGCTGGCCCACGGAGGAGATCTGCTCCGAGAGCCTGCTGATGTTCTCCTCCTGCCTCTGTGCAATCTCCCGGTCCAGCTCGTCCAGCCGGCCCAGGAGGAGCCTCTCCTGCTCCTCCAGGAGCTGGTGCAGCTCCTTGACCTGGGACCGGACCTTCTGCCGCTCTGCGTCCACCTGCTCCTGCAACGGGAACGGGCGTGAGGGGCTGGGGCGGGGCTGGGGGAGGGAATTCCAGCAGGGTGGATCGAAGTGGGGGTTTGTCACCACCAGAAATTCCAGGGTTCTTGCAAAGCCTGGGGAGAATCAAGAGAATTTTTTTTTTTGGCCATTTCTAGGTGGGGATTGCTGGTAAAGCATTTTCCCATGGTCCGTAAACTTTGTACCCAAAAGACTCCAGACCTTTGGACAAGGGAAGATGCAAAATAAACCCATAAACAGATTAGTCAGTGATAGAGATCAGGGAGAGGGAAAACAAAGCAAAAAATATTCCTGTTTTCTGTCTATTAGTAGGGGGAATCTGGGAATGTGCCCCTCTTGTGAGCACATGGAGGGAGGCAAAGATCCAAAATTACCTGGTAAAATCCAGGTTTAGGTTGGATACAAAAAAAATTCACGGGGAAAAATTGTTCACCCGTGAGGGCGGTGACAGGCGCGGGTAGCCCAGGTGTGCCTCCACACCCACCACCACGGCCGGAGGGACAAGGGAAGGGTCACTCACGAGCAAGTCCAAGCTTTTTCCTTCCTCTGCCGCTTTCAGCCCCAGCATCTTTTCTCTCCTGTCCTTGAGGATCTGCACGTGAGCCTGGAATTTCTCCTGAGCGGAGGGGAAACACCGGGTCGGTGCCTTTCCCTCCATCCGGCGATGGGACCGGGGCGGCGGGGTGTGGGGGTGGCTGTCACCCAACGGGACGCAGGGAACAGGTGGAAGTCGCGGAAATCCAGACCTTTGCAAGGAAAACAACGCTCACCTGGCCTCCCCCTCCTCCTCCCTCCTCCTTCTCCTCCTCCCTCATCCTCAGGGACACCCGGACACCTCCCACCTTGTGCTCCTGCGCTGCTTCCTCGATGGGGACGGCAGCGTGGAGCCGGTGGTCCTGTGACTCGCGGCACACGCGGCACACGGGGGTCTGGTCCTCCTCGCAGAAGAGCTTCAGAGCCTCGCCGTGCCTCTGGCAGAGCCTCTCCCCTGGCCCGGCTCGCCCCCTCAGGCTGAGGCGCTGCGCGATCCGGATGATCTTGGCCAGCTCCGGGTTGGGTCTCAGGCTCCGCTCCGGAGCCGTCTCCCGGCAGCGCGGGCACGGGAAGCTCTCCCGGGAGCTCTCCCAGCAGCGCTCGATGCACGAGCGGCAGAAGTTGTGGCCGCAGTGGATGGACACGGGGTCCTGGAAGAGGCCGAGGCACAGCGAGCAGGAGGCTTCGGCGCGGAGGCTCCCGGCGGGGCCGCGCTCGGCCATGGCCGCGCCGCCGGGGCCGGGCCGGTTTCGCTTCCCCCGAGGCCGGGCTGGCGCCGCGGCTGCTCCGCTTCCTGCAGGTGCCTCGGCCCCGAGCAGAAAGCGAGAGCGGAGCAGCTTCTCTGCTGAGATGAAGCGGGCTCGGCGCCGCGTGTGGCGCTGGGTTGTTTGGCACCGGGGTTAGTACCGGGCTTGGCACCGGGCTTGACGCCGGACTGCAGCCGCAGCCGAGCTGGAGAGGGACAGAGAATCCCCATTCCCATCCGGTTCGCAGCGGGTTGGAAGGAGATTAAATGGAAATTAAAGGGAAATTAAACTTCCTTCATCATTTACGGGCTTGGTTGAAATCCACCTCCTCTTCCACTCCCTTCTCCCCCCAGAAAAACACCCAGGGAAAGTGAGAGGCTGCCCCAAGCCTCCCCTTGAGGTCTGAACCAGGCACCAGCCTCGTTTCACTGCTTTCAATTTATTTATTTTAGATTTATTAATTGATACATTCCATTTATACGCGTATTTAACTTACTGATTCACTCCTAGTTTATTAATTGAAGGGCACGGCCGTGGGGACAGAGCTTGGAGTAATTCTTGCCTCATCCTTTGCTGCTCATTCCCCCTCCCGATTATTCAGCATTCCTAAATTCCCGACTCCAGCACCCCCACCCGTACGTGCAGCTACAAGTACCTTTATTCAAAAATACTTTTACTGCTCCTTTCACTTCTCCTTTTACACAGGAAATCGTTTCTCTCACGGGTCGGGGCTGAGCCGCTGACCACAGACCTTCCTATTTTTAACTTTCCTTTTTTTCCAAGAGCCCGCCCAGGACCACCAGCGTGAATTCCGAAGCCCTTCATGTGCAGAAGCCACCGGCACTCGCTGACATCGGGCGCCGGTACCGAAGTGATTTTTTTTTTTCCTTTTTTTTTTTTTTTTTTCTTTTTTTTTTTGAGGAAATCGGTCAAAAACTCATCCGCTGTAAATTCTGAGCAGGAGCTTTTTGGGGTTCCGGGTTTTCCGGTGCTCGGAACATTCAGACTGAAACCTGGTGGGCGGCTTCGTGCTCAAACCACTTTTTTTTTTCTTTTTTCTTTTTTTTTTTTTTTTTTTTTTTTGGTTAATCTGGGGCTAAGTTTGATTTTTCGGGGGGTGAGACGTGCGAAAAGTTGGGATGCATTAAGACCCCCTTTCCAAGCGATTTCCCTCCTTGATTATCCATGTGTAATCACTGTGAATTCTCGCCGGCCGTGGGCTCAAGAGGGAGCTGGAGGCTCGGGTTTAACAGGCAAGGAGAGATTTGTTCAGTGCCGGAGGGAAAGAAAATCAGTAATCCAAGGTTTTCTGCAGGATTTGAATCAATTGCTTCAAGGCGCAGGTAGAGCCAGGGCTGGGAGCAGCCTCCTTCCTTTTCTCACCGTTCCGGGTGAAAAAATACCTCAAAAAAAACTTCTTAAAATCCGGATTTAAATTTAAAAACAATCCAAGGACAAGGGCGGGAGGCTCCAGCCTTTTTTCCTCGGAGCTGCGACCCCCGGGGGTCGCATCCATCGGAGCCCGGGGAAATCCCTTGGCGATCAGCCGAGATTGGGGGATTGGTCCCAATTTGCCGTGCACGAGGTGGGAGCGGGCTCCCATTCCCACCCCCTTTCCACGAGGTCTCACCCTCGGGGCCCCCCTTCCCAAGCCTCGCTCCTCACCGGGCTGCGGATCCCAGGAATTCCACACCGGACCAGGGGTTTGGCACCACGCGCGGGGCCCAGTCGGGAGGATTTTGGCCACTGCCCGCCCCTCCATCCTCAGCCCCCCCGGGCTCCGCGTCCCTCCGCCTGCGGTGGAGGGAGGGGGGGGTCCAGGAAGGCACCGCCTTCCCCGGTGCGGGGAGAAAATGAAAGCGGCGGCTCCCGCACCCCCGGGGCCCCATGGACGCGCCGAGCGCTCGGGACGCGCTCCCGGGCGAAGCCTCCTGCCCCATCTGCCTGGAATATTTCCGGGACCCCGTGTCCATCCACTGCGGCCACCACTTCTGCCGCTCGTGCATCGAGCGCTGCTGGGAGTGGCCCACGGCGGGGTTCGCGTGCCCGCGGTGCCGGGAGACGGCCCCGGAGCGGAGCCTCCGCCCGAGCCGGGAGCTGGCGCGGGTGCTGGAGATCGCCCGGCGGCTGAGCCGCGGGGAAGCCCTGGGGGTCGGGGACGAGGAGGAGGAGGAGGAGGAGGAAGGATGCCGGAGGCACCAGGAGCCCCTGGAGGTTTTCTGCAAGGAGGACGGAGCTCTGCTGTGCGCGATCTGCCGCGAGTCCCGCGCGCACCGCGCCCACACCGTGCTCCCGGTGCCGGAGGCTGTCCGGGAATACAAGGTGAAGGGAGGGGTTTCCATCCAGGAGCTGGGCCAGCTCCGCCGCGGTAGAAAAGTCCCCCCGGGTTTGCCCCCAGCCCGTTTAAGGGGACAGGACACGCTCCGGTGCTTCTGCTCTCTCTGTTCTCCTCCGAGCCTGGAGGGATCGGGGTCTTCATCCTTCTCCCTGCCAATCCCTAAATCGGCAGGAACGCGGACAGTAAGAGCGGGGTTGTTTTCCTGGACCTGGAGGAGAAACGGAGTTGCCCGCACTCCAGCCCCCTGCCCAGAGTGTGGTTTTGAAGCTGTCCCAATCTCCAGAGAAACGGGGTCTTTATTTTTCGTTCCCTCAGGAACAAATCCAGGATCGGCTGCAAACCCTGAAGGACGGCAGAGATAAACTCCTGGAGCTCCGGGAGGCTGAACTGAGGAGAAACTGGGAGTGTCTGGTAAATGCTTTGGAGCAGAGGGGTGGGGGAGTGGGTGTCTCCTGATGGATTTAGAGGGGGGACGTCGTCCCTGGAGCTGGGGTCCCTCTCCAGGGAGGGGCTTTGACTCCCCCTTCCCACCCAGCTCCGCTCCCCTTGTGTCCCATCCCGCAGGAGAAGACCGAAGCCGAGCGGCAGCGGATTCTGTCCCAGTTCCAGGGGCTGCGCCTCTCCCTGGAGGAGCTTTCCTGTCACCTCCTGGCTCGGCTGGGGGACCTGGAGAGCGACATCGGGAGGGTGCAGGAGGAAAACGTGACCAGCCTGACGAAGGAGATCTCCCGGCTGGACACCCGCGTCCAGGAGCTGGAGGAGAAGTGCCGGCAGCCAGCCAGGACCTTCCTGCAGGTGACGAGGGGCAGCAGGACGGAGGCCCCGGGTCCGGCGGGGTTTGGAGCAGCCCAGTGCCGTGGGATCACGGCAGGGGGTGGAACGACGTGGTCTCTGGGGGTCCCTTCAACCCAAGCCATTCTGTGGTGGGGCCGCGTCCCACCCCAGACCCCAATCCGGTGCCTCAGCGGTTTTCCCGCTGGTTGGACTCGATGGGCCTCGAAGATCTCTTCCAGTGTAAGTGCTTCCATGATTCTGAGTGATTCACCGAGTCCCATGTCCCTTCTCTCCCTTCCAGGACATCAACGGCACCTTGAGCAGGTACGGACGGGGCTTCCTGAGCCCCTCCTCCCACCCCGGGCTGGGATTGGGGGTTGGATCCTGTGTTTGGCCTCCTTTAGAAAGCAAAGTATTTGGTTTTGTGGCCAAATCCCTGACGAAGGGGTCTGACCCCATCCCTAAAGGCTCCTCTGTGGGTGTGCACAGGGAATTCCTTGGGCTCCCTCCGCCGTGGGTCCTCAAGCTCTTCCTTCCATCCTTCTCCAGCCTCGGAAATGAAAACCTCCAGCTGCCCCCGTCGCCTCTTCCAGAGCTGGAAAAGAAAATTCAAAACTTCAGGGAGGAAAACATTCTCCTGGAGGAGACACTGAGGAGCTTCCAAGGTACTGGAACAGGCTGGGGGACAAAGCGATGAATTTCATTGATTTTATTATACATAAAAGATGTATTTATTATATGTTTATTACATAATTACGATGTATATGTGCAACCATAAATTTGTTCACTTAGAGCATACGCTGTATCTTATTGCAATGTCATGGTTTGACACTGGCGCAATGCCAGTGCCCCCATGAAAACGCACCTTCCTAAATAATTGCTGTGAGATGTGATCAGGAACAGAGCAGAGCAGGCCCAAGCTTAATAACAAAGAGAAAAAACTTTATTAACTACTACTACTATAAAACACAGACACTAAATCCCGGATGAAGACCCTCCAAAACGCTCCTCCTCCTCCCACCTAATTTCCAAACAAACCCAACAGTGAGACCCCACCCAGGATCCTGATCAAGTTGCTACCCTTCAGATATTCAAATACTCAATCTTTCAAGGGAGACGGGAGTCTCTCCTATGCCACAGACTCCCCCAGGAAACACAATTGCCACCCTTGTGTTTCCATGTCACACATGGCAACCGCCCGGAGAAAATCTGCCATGGTGACACTCTCCTTTCCATGTCACAGTGCTCTCACCACCGTGCATGGACAGACTGCTCATAGGGCTCCTTTAAGGATGCTTTGCCATGGACCAAAAGAGACAACAGTTCAGTTTCTCATTGCGGGACTACAGTCCCCCCCATTTTCCCCTGGGGCGGAGGGTCCAAGAACAGAGATCTTCCTCTTCCCTTCTTCTTCTCTGAAGACTGAGGGCCTCTCCACACCCTCTTCAACTTTCCTCTCTTCTCTCCATTCCTCTGTTGGTAGTCACTGAACCAAGTCTCTTAGCCCACCACCGCATCCCCCTAAGTGCAGCCTCTGTCAGGAGAATTTGGTTCAGTCTATGGCTAACAAGAAAAGTCCAGCCACAAGCCACTCCGTCATCTCCTTCCACCCAAAAACTTCCTCTTCCAACATCTCAGATCCCAGACTGTCTCTCTTCTACTTCAAATCAAGGAGGAGTAATATTTTACAAAGCCTTCATTTCTCAGGAAAGGGTTAAAAGTTCAGACTCCCTGGACAGCTGGAATCTCTGCCCAGCAGCCGATTCCCAAGGCCAAGGCTGGGCGTCTTCCCCGCCTTTCTCCTTCTCCTCCGCGCCGGCAAAGTTACAGGTGCCGTCGGACTCTCTGTCTCTTCCCTCCTTGTGGGGGACGACAAGGGTATCTCCGCTTCTCTCCACCCTTCCGTCCACAGGAGCTGGCTCGGTTCCAGTCCTTCTACCCCTCGGTTTACCTCGACCAGGCCTCGTGGCTTCCCCACTCCCACCCAGCCCCATGGCTGGGCAGGGGAGATCTGCACAGCACCCTGACCGGAACCAAAAAGAGACCGAACTCCAGGGAGTTCTTGCTTTTAACCCCCTGTGTTCTCAGAGGCGTGTCCATACCTTCAGTGGTCACTCCAGGTGCCAATATCCAAACCTGACCACTGATTGGTTTGACCCAGCTTCCTGAAAAAAATTCACTTCCATGTCAAACCACGACATGCAACTATTTTAATTGCAATTGGTTTTTGGTTGCAATCCTGTTTAATCACAGTTCCGTTCGTCATTCTCAGCATGGCAGGGAAGCCTCCTCACATTCCCGTTCCCACCTACCCCTGCATTTTATATCAGTCCAAGTCCCCTTTTCCCCTTTTTTTTTCAGACATCCTGGTGTTTGAGCTGCCGGAGAAAAGTGAGTCCTGGGATGTGGGATGAGGGCTGGGCCACCAGCTGGTGGGAGGCGCCGAACAAACGATGGGAAATGAGGGGGAAAGCCCCGCGGGGGAGCCAGGGAATCCTCACCGCGAGGATCATCCCGCACGGGACGGGACGAGGGAAGGCAGGATGCGCATGGGATCCCCTCTGGCACAGTGACGGTGACGCTGGACCCCAGCACGGCTCACCCCCAGCTGCTCGTGACCCCCGACGGGAGCAGCGTCAGCTGGGAAAGCGCCCAGGACCCTCCCGGGGACGGATCCGGACCCGGACCCGGACCCGGCACCGACCCCTCCGTGCTGGGCCGCGAGGGCGTCACGGCCGGGAGACGCTGCTGGGATGTGCAGGTGGCCCCCGCGGGGTCCTGGGCCCTGGGGGTGGCCAGGGAGACCCCCGGGAGCGGGGGAGAGACCCCCGGGAGCGCCGAGTGGGAGCTCTGGTCCATGGGGCTCTGCCAGGGCCAGTTCTGGGCTCTCACCTCCCTGGAGCGCATCCCGCTGTTCGCCATCCGGGCGCCCAGCAGGGTGCGGGTGGCCCTGGACTACGAGAGGGGACAGGTGGCTTTTTTTGATGCTGATAAGAAGAGCCTGATCTTCGCCTTCCCAGCGGCCTCGTTCAAGGGGCAGAGCGTGCACCCCTGGTTCCTGGTGTGGGGCGAGGGCTCCCGGATCACCCTGTGCCCCTGAGCTTCCCCAAATCCCGAGGTTTATCACCATTCCCGGCTCTTCCAGGGACTTCCAGTGCCTGCTGAAGTCCCTTTCCACTCCCAGCGATGCTGACCATCCCTCGGGGTCGCTGTCCCGAGTTGTCACCGCCAAATCTGGTGGCTGAAAACAGAGCTACGTCTGCCCCACCCCGTCCTGCACCACCCCAATCCCTTTTCTCTCCTCTCCTCTGGCTTTGGATGAAGTAAAAACCCAACATTTACGTGTTTTAACTTCTTCTCTGTTTGGTGTTTGCTGCTCCTGGGTGTCGGGATCAAGCTGGAATTTTGTTTCATTAAACCCCATTCCGGGTGTTTGCACCCTGGAAGAGCCACAAGCTCCGTGCAGGTGGCCCAGGGACTGCCCCTGTCCCTTCTCCCTGGAAGCCACGTGCCATTGCCGGCAGTCAGGAAGGACACCGAGGGGGAAATCACACCTTTTTTTATTATCAACGATATAAATCACAGAACCCACAGACCTGGTCACCACGGGGACCTTTTTCAGAGAGAAAACGGCAACTCCACACATTGGAGGTTGGGGAAAAGGCTAAAAAAAAGTAATTTGGAGCCCTTGGATTGGAGGTGACCAGCTCAGACGGGATTATGTACAGCCAGTCAGGCAAGCCTTGGGCGAATTTGCCTTTCCATCCCGATTTCTCCCCTTTTCCCACTGTTTCCCATTTCTCTGCCCCACAGTCCCTCGTCCACAGCTTCTTCCCTCTCTTTTGCCTCATTTTCCCCAGGTTTCTCTCTTCTCCCGGCAGAGAAGGAAGCACAAACCCGGCCCAGGGGCTGTGAAAAGCAGGGGGACACTTTTCCCTCAGGGACACAGCCGGAGCTGGGACCTGGCCCCCACCACCCAGAGCCAGGGCCGGACCCTCTCCCCGGCGAAGGACACGCGGGAAAAGACAAAGAGGAGCCCCCCGTCCTCGGCGTCGAAAAACGCCACGGTCCCCCCGCCACAGTCCAGGTGGACGCTGACCCTGCGGGGCAGCCACCGCAGGGCCACCAGGGTCACCTTGCGGGCGGTCAGCGCCCGGATCTGCCCGCCCCACTTCTCCAGCCCCCAGATGCCGCCCTGGGGGCCGAGGCTGAGCCGCCCCTTCCTCCGCACCGATTCCCGGGCCACCCCCACGGCCCAGTCGCCGCCGTCCCCCACGTCCACGTCCCAGCAGTGCCGCCCGGCCACAAAGCCCTGGTGGCCCAGCACGAAGGGCCAGTAGTCAAAGCGCTCGGGGCCATCCGGGAGGTCGCGGCGTGCGGCTCCGCGCCACACGCTCTTCCCGTCCTCGGACAGCACGAGGTCGGGGTGAGCCGTGTCGGGGTCCAGGGTGATGCTGGCTGCGGGGGACAGAGGCGGGGGTGAGGACCAGGCCTCGCTCGGCGTCTGGAGAACCTCCCAAAGGTGGGGAAAGCCCTCCCAGCCCGAGGTATTCCCGGGATAGCCGAGCCGGGAGAGCCACGCGGGGCTGACCGAGCACCCCTCTCAGCCCTGCGCAGGACAACCCCGAGAGTCACCCCAGGGTTTTATGGGAAGTGCTGTCCCTGAAGCAGAAAAAGCTGGATTTCACCCCAAGAAATCTGAGGAAAAACCACAGCAAAAGCGGTACAGAAATCCGGAAAAAATAAACACCGAGGAAAGAGAGGGAAGAGGTGACGTGGGAGGAACATGAGCAGAGTCTGCAGCAGCCACGGGACAAGACCCGGCTGGTGGGGCTGAAATAAATAAAATTCATTAAAAACCTCCTTGGGTCACCCTGATTTTCAAATTATCTCTTTTTTTTTTTTTTTTTTTTTTCCTCCATACCAGGGAAAGCCCTTTTCGCTTCCTCTCCTCCATCTCCAGGTTCTCCCTGCAAGGTTTCTATTCCCAATTTATATCTGGGATTGGAGAACGACAGCTCAGCTCTTCCAGCACTCCCAAAAGATGACTTAAATCTACTTTTGTTCTCCTTCTGGGTACCTTGGAGCTTCCTCAGGGTTTCCTTCAGGGCACTGCTCCTCCAAGAGAAGTGATAAACTCGCTCTTCCGGCCCCGGAGCCGCATCCAGGGGCAGCTGGAAAGTCACTTTCCCACACCTGGAATTAAAAAAAAAATTAAATAAATAAAACCAACAACCTCCCCCCTCACATTTCTCAGAACAACCTGAGAGGTTTCCAGAGCCACCAGAAATGAGGAATGGTGCTGCTAAAATGTTGGGTTTTAATTTCCCCCCTTCCCTTGGAAACCCCGGAGATCAAAGGCCGAATTTCCCTGCTGGATTCATTTCCTTTTCTTTTTTCTAAATCTTATTTTTTATGAGGAAGAAAGGAATTTTTGAGGAGGACTGGGCTGGAGCGAAGAGCCAAGACTTCAAATTATTTTGAGATTTTTGAGACCGAATCCCCGCGGATCAGCACATCCCAAAAGCGGCCAAGGACCCAAAGGAGCCGAGTTCAGAGTTCCCTCCTCCTTTCCTCTTGGGAAAACTCATGGAAAAGATTTTCAGGGAGGCCACAAACCTGCTGATGGAGCTTTTCACCTCCTGGGGGAAGAGAGAAAGGAAAGGCAGCTCAGCGTGAATTATTCGGACATATAGGGAACCACCAGCCCTCCCACAGGGATTGAATTCCATTTCCCCCAACTCTACAGACCCCTCCCTCTGATTTTCCCTCAGAACAGGAGAATTCCCTCACCAGCTGCTGGTTCTTCTCCTCCTGCCCCTGTGCCGGGGTGTCCTGGTGGGAAATCTCTGGGGTTTTTTTCGCCTGCCTCTTCTCCAGCTCATTTTTCAGGTCTTCCAGCTGTGGGAGCGAGAGGAGCTCAGGATCCCCCTGGAGTCTGCAGCCCCAAATCCAAGCGGGGCTTTTAAATGACAAACTAAGGAAAAGTGGGGTGGGAAATAACCCGAGGAACTCAGGGAAAGGCATTTCCCAAGGGAGAACACCTCTGGATTCAAACCCCGACTCAAATCCCCGCAGCTCCCTGCCCAAATTGGGTCAAATTCTGCCCAAATCCATGCGGTAACGGCCTCTTCCCTGCCAAAGGAATGCTCCCGAGGTCGGTGTGTCCCTAAATGTCCCCGAAGGTCAGCAGCTGGCACCTACCAGGTCCTCCAGGGCAGCTGTCCTTCCTCGGAGTCCTCCTCTCCTGGCTCAGAAAGCCGGATCCCCGCTGGAATTCCTTCCCAAGGGATCCAGACCCTGCTGGGTTTATCCCTCTGACGGGGCTGGATCCTTCCTCTGCTGCTCCTTCCCTGTCCCGGGTGAATCCCTGGCACGGCTGGGCTGGGCCTGCGCGTCAGGTCTCCCCCCTACACACCTCTCCCGGCTTTTCCTCATCAGAATTCCAGGATTTTATCCCTCGAGCTGCTCCACCCCGCTCCTTTTGCACCAAAGCCATCCACCTCCCCAAAAAACCCTGGAGACGTGGGATGTCCAGGTTCCCAGGAGGGCGAGGAGCTCCCAGGGCTTGGCGGGACCACAAATGGGGCAAATCCGAGGAAAAAGGGGAGGGAAAAGCACAACCAGAACCTTGAGGGAGATGGCAGAGGGACACAAATTGGGGCCCAGGATGCCCTTTCACCTCCATCCCTGTGGCCAAGTCCGGCCTCTGAGCTCACCGGGAAACCTCCCCAGGGAATTTTTCACCCTCTGCTCCTCCACCGAGCTCCGTGGATATAAATTCATATTTATTTTCGTGGAACTTTTAGCGGCAGGATCTCTGCCACCCAGCTGGGCGGCCCACAGGGGTGCAAACCCCAATTCCAGCGCACGTTTCCCACCGGGAAGAGCCAGGGAGGAGTCGCCAGCTGTGGGAACGCCAGGACCGGGAGCGAACACCCCAAAAACGCCGCCAGGAAAGTTTCGGCTGAAGGGAAGAAGGCGGACCCCGGTGAAACAGCGGCAGAGCCTCGGGCTCGGCTCCTTCGCCTTGGAATGGGGAATCAGGCAGAGCCTGGAAAACCAGCCCGGGTGGGAAGCGCTTTGCATCGCTCTGGAGAGAAGAGATTCCCAGGGTGGAGATCAGAGACAGGGAGGGACCCTGCAGGAGCTGGGGAAGAGGGATCTCTGCCCCGAGGAGCGCTCCCGGGACGCGGCCAGGAGCTGTCCCCGGGAGGATCTCGGTGGGGATGGGCAGGGGGCTCCGTCACGGGGGTCTCCACTCATCCCGTGCCTGTTATTCCGGGCCCAGCGTCGCTCCCGCTTCCTCTTTTCAGTTCCGGAATTAATAACGGGGCTGTTTCGCTGCTGCCGCTTCCTCTTTTGGGTTTCCTCGGAAGAAAATCACGCGTTTTTGAGGAAATCGATGTCGGCGAAAGCGGCAAAAAGTGCCAGAAGTCGTGTCCTGCCTCTGCCCTTCCCGGGTCTTCGGGCTGAGGCATCACCCGCCCCGGGACTGATCCCACCTCGTCCTTCCCCAACCGCCAGCACGGGGGCACAGCCATTTTTGGGGATTAATAATGTGGAAAATTGGATTCCAGGAGGGTCTGTGTCCCTCCACGGTCTGTGTGAGAGGCTGGGGAGGAGGAAGCTCAGCGAGGTGTCCTCATCCCGCGCGGATTTTCCTGATTTATCACACAGAGGCTCAGAAATCCAGAGGAACACAATTCCCAGCGGGGCGGGGCGGGGGGTGCAACACAAAAACGTTCTTTTATTTGAGACAAGCGTCAGGGATGTAGACAGAGACGGGAAGCAGCCCCCAGACCGAGGGGTGAAGGGTTCAGGACACACCCCGGAGAAAAAGCACTTCGGGAAGAGAGGAAACCGGGAGGATTCATCCCGCCAAGGGCACAACAAGGTTAAAAACCCCACACACTGAACCGGGCTCTCCGTCCCCAAGGCTCCTCCTGGGCTGATGCCCGGGGCCATCCCAGAGCCCCCTCAGGGACAGATCCGCAGCGAGAACCCGAATCCCACCCAGTCCAGCGGGGACATGACCTGCCCGGCCACCGCGCGGTCCTCGCAGCGAGCGCTCCGCGTCACCTCCAGCAGCCGCGCCCCCATCCCGATCTTGAACCAGGGCAGGACCCTCTCCCCGTTGAAGGCGGCCCGGGTGTATTCCAGGATGGGAACGTCGTCGCCGGCGCTGTAAAAAGCCACCCGGCGCCCCTCGTAGTCCAGGGAGACCCGGAGCCGGCGGGGCGGGGGGTGCAGGCGGAGGTTGGCGCGGGGGGAGGTCAGGGAATGAAACGCCTCCAGCGCCCACACCCCTTCTTTGGGGGTCAGGCTCAGGGGGCCCTTCCTGCGCGCGGACTCCCGCACCACTCCCAGCGCCCAGACCCCGCCCTGCCCCACCTCCACCTCCCAAAAATGCCGCCCCGAGGCGAAGCCCCCCCGCGCCAGCACGCAGGGCTCGAAGTCGAAGCGCTCGGGGTGGTCCGCGACGTCCCTCGGCACCAGCTGCCCCCGCGCCTCCTTCCCGTCCTCGGAGAGCTGCAGGTGGGGATGAGCCGTGCGGGGGTCCAGGGTGAGGGCGGCTGCGGGAAAAGGGAGCGATGGAGCGGAGTCGGGAGCCTGGAGATGCTCCTGTCCCTCCCCAGCACCTGCGTGGGCTCCGTTCTTCCACTTCCCGCGGCTCTGGAGGGTCACGGGCGGCTCGGGTGGGGGGCACCGGCCTCGGAGTGTCCGGCAGAGCCCCCCGGGACGGGAGGAGAAGGGGGAGAGGATAAAGTGTGGGGCAGAGGCACCGGGAAGGACAGAGCAGGGTTGGGACTAAACGCCCTGGAGGGTTCCTCCCAACCCGATCCCGTTCTCGGATTGCGCCGTGAGGAGCTCCCAGGCAGGGAAAGGCAAGCACAAATGCTCTTTTTGGGATGTTTGGGCCTTGAACACAGCAAGAGTGGGGCCGTCAGTGTTCCCTCCCTCCCCGCAGCAGGAACGGCACTGGTTTTTCCGTGGGGAACTCTCCCGCCAGCCCAAATCCTCCATTTCCTGCCCCCAACTCACCCGGCTCCTGCAGCAGGAACATGAGGCTGTCTGGGGAGAGAGATTTCACAGACTCAGGGTTGGACAACACCTTCATCCCGCTGGATGGACCCCCTGGCCAAGCAAAACTCATCCCCCAAGGATTCGTCCGTGTGGATTTATCCCCTCTCTATCCTCTCCCCTGCTTTGCACCCATGTGGGATTAGATTTTCCCACCAGCGACCCTTAATCTGCTTTCCAGGTGAGACCTGGGAGGGGAAACTCCTTTGCTGGGCTGTTTTTTTCCCTTCTCTCCACTTCCCAACTGGTTTTGCCCCAGGAAATACCTCAGGGAAAACCTCAGGCTCCTTCTCTGGTGAACAGCTCCTGGATATCCCACGCAAGGACCCCGTTTCTGCCAGATCTCACTCCCAGGGACCCCATTCCTTCTGGATTCCCACACCAGGCCCCGTGTCCCCTCCCAGTCCCGCTCGGCACCTTGGCATCTCCTCAAGGCGCCCCTCACCAGGATGTTCCTCTGGACAAAATCCCCGAGGCTCCTCTCCAGGTCGGAGGAAATCTCGGCCGGGGGGTGGAACGTCATCATCTCACAGCTGCAAAGAGGCCAAAAAAGGGGCAAAACCCCCAAATCTGACGCTTCATTTTGTTCTCATTAAATATTCTGGGGGCCGTTACGGGATGGGCTGAGGATTTATCCCAGGACCAAACCCAAGCCCCTTTTCCCTGCCCTTTCTGGGCAGTTTCCTTCCCACAGACCCAAATTCCCGAGCCCAAAGCAGCGCCGTGGGAATTTGAGCTCCTGGAAGGAAATCTGGACCTCGGGATTCACCTGGATGGCCCCAGAGGTGCGAGAAGGGAGAAGGAGCCGCGTTACCTGTCCAGGAGCTGCTGGATGTCCTAAAGGTGGGAGGAGAGAGGAGATGGTTAGAGAGGAGGAACAACGAGTCGTGTTCCTTCAAATCCCGCGATCAGAGAACTCCAGCCTGGTTTGGGTTGGAGGGACTTTAAAACCCATCCTAATCCACACCCAATCCACTTCCCAGAGGTGTCCGAGCTCTGTCTCACCTGGGACATCCCCAGGGCTGTGGCAGTGACACCAGGGGAGCTCCTGAGGGGATAATTTGGGCTCCTGGGTCCTGGATTTTGTTTGTTCCTCCTTTTCCCCTCCCAGTCCCAGCGCTCCGGGCTCTCACCTGCAGGAAGTGGCTCGGGGGCTGCTGGAATTTCCCCTCCATCTCCCAGATGAGCGTGTCCAGCTGGGATAACTCCTCCGAGACCTTGGCCAGCGCCTCGTCCTGGGCTCGGCCGATGGCCCTGTCCAGGTCCCCGAGCTGGACCAGGAGGAGACGCTCCTGCTCCTCCAGGAACCGCCGCAATTCCTGGAATTCCCGCACCAGCCGCTGCCCCTCGCTCCTGGTTTTGTCCTGCCGAGAGTGGCGGTGAGGCGAGGGGGCGGCAGAAGGGCCGAGATCCATCCCTCCCCTCCCTTCCCCTCCCTTCCCCTCCCTTCCCCTCCTTCCCCTTCCAGCTCCGCGTTATCTCCCCGGCGCAGCCTCCGGTGAACCCCGGCAGATAAACACGGAGCCCCGCACTCCGTGAGCCAAACCCGGGAGATTTGGCCTCAAAACACCTCCCGGGTAGAGGGAGAGACCCAAACCCGCCCCGCCCCGGGATCCAAACGGACCCCCGACCCCCACAGCTTCTCTCGGGGGCTCCCACCAGGTGCAAACTCCTCTGAGCACCGGATTTTCGGCTTTCCAGGTATTTTTCTCTCTCCTCCTTCAAAGCCTGGAGGCAGCTTTGGATCTGCTCCTGCAGGGAAATAAAAGGCGAGCTCGGAGGGGCTGAGAAAAATCCATTTTCCCACTAAAATTTGCTCTATCCCTCGTCTGAGATGGGAGACGCTTTGCCCAAGAACCACGAGGAGCTGAGCCGGAGCCAGCCCCGTGTCCAGGGAGGGCTGGGAGCCCCAGATAAGAGAGATTTCCCCCAAAAAACCACTCCTGGCCTCCGGAAATTCGGGTTCTGGGATAAAGACCGCCGTCTTTAGGCGGATTTCTTTAGCAGGTGTTTATATCCACAAGAACTGGTGTCGGTTTATAGCTTCTTTAAGTTTATATAAGATTTTTCCAGAAGTCTTTTTCGCAGGAGAGAAGAGAAAAGGAGTGGAAAAGCGGTTTCTAAATTAGCTGCAACTAAACAAACAAAACTAATTCCCATTTGTTTGAAACGAAAGAAACGGCGAAGGTGCTGCTTGGAAACACAGAGCAGATCAAAACCACCACCAAAGAGAAGCCCTTTGAGGCGCTCCCACACACTTTGCTTATTGAAATCACCGCCGGGGAGTTTAAACCCGACCACCCCCCGTGGCCCACGGGAGCTGAGGAGCGTTTTCCCCGCAGAAAAGCCGCTGCCCCGTGGGCTGCGCGGTCTTACCTTGTACTCCTGGGCGGCTTCCTCGGCGGGCACGACGCGGTGCAGCCGGTGGAGCCGCGAGCGGCCGCACACGAGGCACAGCAGCGCCCGCTCCTCGCGGCAGAAGAGCCGCAGCGGCTCCCGGTGCCGCCCGCACAGGGTCCCCGGCCCCGCCGGGAGCAGCCCCCGGGCGATGTCGGCGACGCTGCCGAGCTCCCGGCTCGGGCGGAGGCTCCGCTCCGGGGCCACGCTCCGGCAGCGCGGGCAGGCGAAGGAGGAGGCGCCGGAGCTCTGCCAGCAGCGCTCGATGCAGCCGCGGCAGAAGTTGTGGCCGCAGGGGATGGACACGGGGTCCTGGAAGAGCTCGAGGCACACGGGGCACGAGGCCTCGGCGCGGAGCTGCTCGGCCGGGCTGGGCCCCGCCATGGAGCCGGGGACGCGCGGATGTCCGGGGGGAGGAGGAGGAGGATGTGCTTCGTCCCTCTGGGGAGCTGGATGTTCGGGATGAGGAGGAGGAGGATGTGCTTCGTCCCTCTGGGGAGCTGGATGTTCGGGATGAGGAGGAGGAGGAGGATGCGCTTCGTCCCTCTGGGGAGAGGGAAATTTGGGATGAGGAGGAGGAGGATGTGCTTCGTCCCTCTGGGGAACTGGAAATTCGGGAGGAGGAGGATGCGCTTGGTCCCTCTGGAGTGGGAATTTGGGATGAGGAGGAGGAGGATGTGCTTCGTCCCTCTGGGGAGCGGGAAATTCGGGAGGAGGAGGAGGAGGATGTGCTTTGTCCCTCTGGGGAGCGGGAAATTCGGGATGAGGAGGAGGAGGATGTGCTTCGTCCCTCTGGGGAGCGGAAAATTCGGGAGGAGGAGGAGGAGGACGTGCTTCGTCCCTCTGGGGAGCTGGATGTTCGGGATGAGGAGGAGGAGAAATGCGCTTCGTCCCTCTGGAGTGAAAATTTGGGATGAAGAGGAGGAGGATGTGCTTCGTCCCTCTGGGGAACTGGAAATTCGGGAGGAGGAGGAGGAGGATGTGCTTCGTCCCTCTGGGGAACTGGAAATTCGGGAGGAGGAGGAGGAGGATGTGCTTCGTCCCTCTGGGGAGCGGAAAATTCGGGAGGAGGAGGAGGAGGACGTGCTTCGTCCCTCTGGGGAGCTGGATGTTCGGGATGAGGAGGAGGAGAAATGCGCTTCGTCCCTCTGGAGTGAAAATTTGGGATGAAGAGGAGGAGGATGTGCTTCGTCCCTCTGGGGAACTGGAAATTCGGGAGGAGGAGGAGGAGGATGTGCTTCGTCCCTCTGGGGAACTGGAAATTCGGGAGGAGGAGGAGGAGGATGTGCTTCGTCCCTCTGGGGAACTGGAAATTCGGGAGGAGGAGGAGGAGGATGTGCTTCGTCCCTCTGGGGAGCTGAATGTTCGGGATGAGGAGGAGGAGGATGCACTTCGTCCCTCTGGGGAGCTGGAAATTCGGGAGGAGGAGGAGGATGTGCTTCTTCCTCCTCCTCCTTGTTTTCCCCTCTTCTTTACCTCTTCTTCACCTCCTCTTCCTCCTTTCTTTCTTCCTCTTGGTTCTCACCACATCCTCCTCCTCTCCTCTTCTTCCTCCTTGTTCTTCCCTTCTTGCTTCCTTCTCACCTTCTCATCTTCCTCTTTCTCACCCTTCCTTTTTTCTTCTTCCTCTTTCTCCCATTCTTCTTCTTGTTCTCTCCTCTTCCTCTGCTCCTTCTTCTTTCCTCTTCTTCTTCTTTTTCCTCCTCCTCCTCCTCGGTGCCCCTGAAGGAGCAGATGTGGGGAGCTGATAAGGCCGGAGCCAGGGCGGGGCTGGAGCAGAGACTGCGGAGAAATCGCGTGAAATTGGGGTGGAAAAACCGAAATAGAGGGTAAAATGAGGTGGGGAGGGAAGGTTGAGATTAAAATATGTAACGGGAAAGCGATGCAGGGAAGATTGGCTGGAGAGGGCAGGAAGGGAAGAAGGGTTGAGACCCAAAATTACAGAAAGCAAAGGATGGCAGAAGGGCTCAGATGTGCTGGAAGTGTCAGAGTGAGGGGGAGAAACAAGGGAAAAATGGGGAAGGAAGGGAGGGAAAAGAGAAGAAAAAGGGGGTAAAAAGAGAAGAAGAGGGGTAAAAAGAGAAGAAGAGGGGAAAAAAGAAAAGAAGAGGGGAAAAAAGAAAAGAAAAGGGGGAAAAAGAAGAAGAGGGGAAAAAAGAGAAGAAAAGGGGGAAAAAGAAAAGAAGAGGGGAAAAAAGAGAAGAAAAGGGGATAAAAGAGAAGAAGAGGGGTAAAAAGAGAAGAAGAGGGGGAGAAAGAGAAGAAAAGGGGGGGAAAAAGAAAAGAAAAGGGGAAAAAGAGAAGAAGAGGGGTAAAAAAATAGAAGAAAAGGGGTAAAATGAGGTGGGGAGGGAAGGTTGGGATTAAAATATGTAACGGGAAAGCGATGCAGGGAAGATTGGCTGGAGAGGGCAGGAAGGGAAGAAGGGTTGAGACCCAAAATTACAGAAAGCAAAGGATGGCAGAAGGGCTCAGATGTGCTGGAAGTGTCAGAGTGAGGGGGAGAAACAAGGGAAAAATGGGGAAGGAAGGGAGGGAAAAGAGAAGAAAAAGGGGGTAAAAAGAGAAGAAGAGGGGTAAAAAGAGAAGAAGAGGGGAAAAAAGAAAAGAAGAGGGGAAAAAAGAAAAGAAAAGGGGGAAAAAGAAGAAGAGGGGAAAAAAGAGAAGAAAAGGGGGAAAAAAGAAAAGAAGAGGGGATAAAAGAGAAGAAAAGGGGATAAAAGAGAAGAAGAGGAGTAAAAAGAGAAGAAGAGGGGAAAAAAGAGAAGAAAAGGGGAAAAAGAGAAGAAGAGGGGTAAAAAGAGAAGAAGAGGGGTAAAAAGAGAAGAAAAGGGGGGGGAAGAAAAGAAAAGGGGAAAAAGAGAAGAAGAGGGGTAAAAAGAGAAGAATAAGGGAAAAAGAGAAGAAAAGGGGGAAAAAGAGAAGAAGAGGGAAAAAAGAGAAGAAAAGGGGGGGGAAAGAGGAGAAAAGGGGATAAAAGAGAAGAAGAAGGAAAAAAAGAGAAGAAAAGGGGGGGGAAAAGAGAAGAAAAGGGGTAAAATGAGGTGGGGAGGGAAGGTTGAGATTAAAATATGTAACGGGAAAGCGATGCAGGGAAGATTGGCTGGAGAGGGCAGGAAGGGAAGAAGGGTTGAGACCCAAAATTACAGAAAGCAAAACGACGGCAGAAGGGCTCAGATGTGCTGGAAGTGTCAGAGTGAGGGGGAGAAACAAGGGAAAAATGGGGAAGGAAGGGAGGGAAAAGAGAAGAAAAAGGGGGTAAAAAGAGAAGAAGAGGGGTAAAAAGAGAAGAAGAGGGGGGAAAAAGAGAAGAAGAGGGGAAAAAAGAGAAGAAAAGGGGGGGAAAAGAGAAGAAGAGGGAAAAAAGAGAAGAAGAGGGGGGAAAAAAGAGAAGAAGAGGGAAAAAAGAGAAGAAGAGGGGAAAAAAGAGAAGAAGAGGGGAAAAAAGAGAAGAAAAGGGGGGGGAAGAGGAGAAAAGGGGATAAAAGAGAAGAAGAAGGAAAAAAAGAGAAGAAAAAGGGGGGGAAAAGAGAAGAAAAGGGGTTAAATGAGGTGGGGAGGGAAGGTTGGGATTAAAATATGTAATGGGAAAGCGATGCAGGGAAGATTGGCTGGAGAGGGCAGGAAGGGAAGAAGGGTTGAGACCCAAAATTACAGAAAGCAAAACGACGGCAGAAGGGCTCAGATGTGCTGGAAGTGTCAGAGTGAGGGGGAAAAACAAGGGAAAAATGGGGAAGGAAGGGAGGGAAAAGAGAAGAAAGAGGGGGTAAAAAGAGAAGAAGAGGGGTAAAAAGAGAAGAAGAGGGGAAAAAAGAGAAGAAGAGGGGAAAAAAGAGAAGAAAAGGGGGGGAAAAGAGAAGAAGAGGGAAAAAAGAGAAGAAGAGGGGGGGAAAAAGAGAAGAAGAGGGAAAAAAGAGAAGAAGAGGGGAAAAAAGAGAAGAAGAGGGGGAAAAAGAGAAGAAAAGGGGGGGGAAGAGGAGAAAAGGGGATAAAAGAGAAGAAGAAGGAAAAAAAGAGAAGAAAAGGGGGGGGGAAAGTGAAGAAAAGGGGTTAAATGAGGTGGGGAGGGAAGGTTGGGATTAAAATATGTAACGGGAAAGCGATGCAGGAAAGATTGGCTGGAGAGGGCAGGAAGGGAAGAAGGGTTGAGACCCAAAATTACAGAAAGCAAGACGATGGCAGAAGGGCTCAGATGTGCTGGAAGTGTCAGAGTGAGGGGGAAAAACAAGGGAAAAAAGGGGAAGGAAGGGAGGGAAAAGAGAAGAAAGAGGGAGTAAAAAGAGAAGAAGAGGGGTAAAAAGAGAAGAAAAGGGGGGGAAAAAAGAGAAGAAGAGAGGGGAAAAGAAAAGAAAAGGGGGAAAAAGAAGAAGAGGGGAAAAAAGAGAAGAAAAGGGGGAAAAAGAAAAGAAGAGGGGAAAAAAGAGAAGAAAAGGGGATAAAAGAGAAGAAGAGGGGTAAAAAGAGAAGAAGAGGGGGAGAAAGAGAAGAAAAGGGGGGGAAAAAGAAAAGAAAAGGGGAAAAAGAGAAGAAGAGGGGTAAAAAGAGAAGAAGAGGGAAAAAAGAGAAGAAAAGGGGTAAAAAAAGAGAAGAAAAGGGGTAAAATGAGGTGGGGAGGGAAGGTTGGGATTAAAATATGTAACGGGAAAGCGATGCAGGGAAGATTGGCTGGAGAGGGCAGGAAGGGAAGAAGGGTTGAGACCCAAAATTACAGAAAGCAAAACGATGGCAGAAGGGCTCAGATGTGCTGGAAGTGTCAGAGTGAGGGGGAAAAACAAGGGAAAAAGGGGGAAGGAAGGGAGGGAAAAGAGAAGAAAGAGGGGATAACAAGAGAAGAAGAGGGGAAAAAAGAGAAGAAGAGGGGGAAAAAAGAGAAGAAGAGGGGAAAAAGAGAAGAAAAGGGGGAAAAAGAAGAAGAGGGGAAAAAAGAGAAGAAAAGGGGGAAAAAAGAAAAGAAGAGGGGAAAAAAGAGAAGAAAAGGGGGGGAAGAGGAGAAAAGGGGATAAAAGAGAAGAAGAAGGAAAAAAAGAGAAGAAAAGGGGGGGAAAAAGAGAAGAAAAGGGGTAAAATGAGGTGGGGAGGGAAGGTTGAGATTAAAATATGTAACGGGAAAGCGATGCAGGGAAGATTGGCTGGAGAGGGCAGGAAGGGAAGAAGGGTTGAGACCCAAAATTACAGAAAGCACAACGATGGCAGAAGGGCTCAGATGTGCTGGAAATAAAGGGGAAAAAGGAGAAAAGAGAGCGAGTGTTTCTGCCCGGTTTCGAACCGGGGACCTTTCGCGTGTGAGGCGAACGTGATAACCACTACACTACAGAAACGCCGTGCCGCCGTTCCTGCCCCGCCGGGCCACGGCGCCGCGGCCGGGGGAGGCGGGAGGGAAAGTGCGGAAAAGAAACGTTTTGGGTAAAAACAGCCGCGAGAGCGCACGGCGCGGCACCGGGAGCGGGAGCGGGAGCGGGAGCGGGAGGGGGACCGGGACCGGGAGTGGGAGCGGGAGCGGGAACGGGAACGGGAGCGGGAGGGGGACCGGGACCGGGAGTGGGAACGGGAGGGGGACCGGGAGCGGGAGCGGGAACGGGAACGGGAGTGGGAGCGGGAACGGGACCGGGACCGGGAGTGGGAGCGGGAACGGGAACGGGAGGGGGACCGGGACCGGGACTGGGACCGGGAGCGGGAACGGGAGAGGGACGGGGACTGGGAGCGAGACCGGGAGCGGGACCGGGACTGGGAGCGGGAACGGGACTGGGAGCGAGACCGGGAGCGGGAGCGGGACCGGGAGCGGGACCGGGAGCGGGAGTGGGAACGGGACTGGGAGCGAGACCGGGAGCGAGAGTGGGACCGGGACTGGGAGCGGGACCGGGAGCGGGAGCGGGACTGGGAGTGGGACCGGGACTGGGACTGGGAGTGGGACCGGGACCGACAATGGAAGTGGGACCGGGACTGAGACCGGGACTGAGACCGGGACCGGGAGCGGGACCGGGAGTGGGAGCGGGAGAGGGAGTGAGAGCGGGAGCGGGAGCGGGACTGGGAGTGGGACCGGGAGAGGGACCGGGACTGGGAGTGGGACTGGGACCGGGAGCGGGAGCGGGAGTGGGAGCGGGACCGGGACCGGGAGCGGGACTGGGAGAGGGACCGGGACTGGGAGAGGGACCGGGACTGGGACCGGGACCGGGACCGGGACTGAGACCGGGAGCGGGACCGGGACCGGAACCGGGACTGGGACTGGGAGTGGGAGCGGGAGCGGGACCAGCAGTGAGAGCGGGACCGGAACCAGGACCGGGACTGGGACCGGGACTGGGAGCGGGACCGGGACCGGGAGCGGGACCAGGACTGGGAGTGGGAGCGGGAGCGGGACCAGCAGTGAGAGCGGGACCGGGACCAGGACCGTGACCGGGACCGGGAGCGGGAGGGGACCGGGGTTGCGGGGCTCGGAGCGCCCCGGGCTGCGCCGGGGGCCGGGCGGTGCCGCCAATGCCCCGCCCCCGGCCCCGCCCCTCCGGCCCCGCCTCCAGTCCTCCAAGAGCAACGAGTTGCGCGGGTGGGCAAAATGCAGAGGAAGTGAGGCGCTGACCCTTCCCCCGTTGCTCGGCAACCGGAGCCACTTCCGGTCACGTTGAGCAGAAGGGGCGGTGCCCGCGCCGGAAGGCGGAAGTGCCGCGGCGTTTCCCGTCTGTGGCGGAGCCGCTGCCGGGCGAGCGCGGCCGGCGGGACCCGGCGGGGACCGGGCGGGACCCGGCGGGCACCGAGCGGCTCCTCCGGCAGCGGCCGCGGCCGCGGCCGGGCGGTGGGACACCGGCGCGGGCGCGGCGCGGGTAGCGGCGAGGCCCGGTGAGGCCTAGAGGGGCCCAGCCCGGCGGGGAGGGCCCGGCCCGGGGTGGGCAGCGGGAGCGGCAAAGCCTCCGCCGGGGCTCCGCCAGGCTTCGCGAGCTGTGCCCGGGCCGGGGGAGGGCCGGAGCGGGACCCGGCGCGGGTTGGGGGGCAGGGGGCGCGGAAGAGGAAGGGGGCGCCGCCAGAGCCCGGGGGCGGCCGCGGGCGGCGGAACCGAGCCCGGGGCACCGCGGGGCCGGGCAGGAGCCGCGGAGAAGGAGGAGGAGGAAGAGCAGCAGCAGGAGGGTCTCGTCCCCCGGCATGGCGGCCCCCGCGGCGCTGGGCGGCCCCGGTTCCCGGCCGGACCCGGTGGAGACGCTGCAGGAGGAGGCGATTTGCGCCATCTGCCTCGACTACTTCGCCGACCCCGTGTCCATCGGCTGCGGCCACAACTTCTGCCGCGGCTGCATCTCCCGGCTCTGGGCCCGCGGCGGCCCCGAGCCCCCCGCGGGCGGCTCCGAGGGCGGCTCCGAGCTGGAGGAGGAGGACGAGGACGAGGACGAGCTGGAGGAAGACGAGCTGGACGTGGAGCAGGAGGAGGAGGACGACGAGGCCGGCGTGGACGAGGAGGAAGACGACGACATGTGGGAGGAGGAGGAGGAGGAGGAGGAGGAAGCCGAGCTCTGGGAAGACCCCGCGGAGGACGATGAGGAGGAGGAGGAAGAAGCCGCCGCGTGGGCGGGGGGCGCGCAGGGGGGGCTTTACTTCGGGGACGAGGACTACGACGAGGACGTGATGGAGGAGGACGTGGAGGAGGAAGCGGAGGAGGACGAAGACGACGAGGACGAGGAGGACGAGGAGGAAGAGCAGCCGCCTCCCCTGGCCCCGCCGCGGCGCCCCCCGGTTTTCACGTGCCCCCAGTGCCGCAAGACGTTCCTGCAGCGCAGCTTCCGCCCCAACCTGCAGCTGGCCAACATGGTGCAGATCATCCGGCAGCTGCACCCGCGGCCGCAGCGCCCCGCGGGGCCCGGGCCCGGCCCGGCGGCGGCTCCTGGCGGGCCCCCCGAGCTCTGCGAGAAGCACCAGGAGCCGCTGAAGCTCTTCTGCGAGGTGGACGAGGCGGCGATCTGCGTGGTGTGCCGCGAGGCCCGCGGGCACAAGCACCACAGCGTGGTGCCCCTCGACGAGGTGGTGCAGGACTGCAAGGTGGGATGGGGGGGTTTGGGGGGGGCTTTTTTTGGGGGGCTTTCGTGAGTTCTGCCGGGGTTTTGTAGGTTCTTGTGGAGGTTTCGTGGGGGTTTGCGGGTTTCCGTTGGGGTTTCGTGGGGTTTTTTGTGGAGGGTCGTGAGTTTTGGTGGGGCTGTGTGGGTTTTTGTGGGGTTTTTGTGGGGTTTGGGGCACCGAGGCTTCCAGGGGCAGCACTGGATGCGTCCGCCCAGGCCAGTTCGGTTACTGGGGAGGGGGAAAAGGGGAGGTTTGTGGGTGGGACAGCCCGGTCTGAGATGGGAAGCGCCAGGTTACGATGGGCAATGATCACTTCCATCTTTTTGGGGGGAAAGACGGCAAAACTCCGCAGGAGGCAGGAAAAGGAAGGGGGGTTTGGGGACAGAGGAGCCGTCTGGGGGTCTGAGCCCAGCCTGGATGTGGCGTCAGGGAGGGAAAGGGGACAAGGGGGTTTGTGAGAGCAGGGGTCTGCAAGGCCTGAGCTCCCTCCCCTTCCCTCAGAACAAGCTCCAGAGCCACCTGGAGCCGCTCCGGAAGCAGCTGGACGCGGTGTTGAAGCAGAAATCCAGCGAGGAAGAGAAAATCTCCGTGCTGAGGGTGAGAACCGCCTGGTCCCGAGGCCTCCTCCCGACTTTCTCGCTTCCCGGCTTTTACTCCACCAAAAACAATCAGTCCCAGGACACTAAAATCCCCTTTTCTCGGCCCAAGGGATGGTTGAGTGATGGTTGAGGATACAAAACCTCCCTCAGCTCCAATTTGAGCGGGGATAAAGCTCCGACTAAACCCTTAATTTGCTGGAATTCCATCCCCACGCTCCCTTTTCCCCTTCCATGCTTCAAAAACCTGCTTCCTCCAGGAGGGAACCCCCCCAGGAGCCGCCCTGTTCCCGACAAAAACTCCCCCGAACCTCCTCTTCCTCCCCGCTTTGTTCAACCCACCCCGTCCCCCGGCTCCTGGGGCGTTCCCAGCGCGGATCCCGCGGGGTTTTTTTTTTTTTCTTTGCGGTTCTCCCCGGCAGGAGCAGATGCAGGTGGAGATGCAGGAGCTGGAGGCGGATTTCGAGGTGCTGCACCGGTTCCTGGCGGGGGAGCAGGTGCTGCTGCTGCGGCAGCTGCAGGAGCGCCACGAGGCGCTGCTGGCGCGGCAGCGCCGCAACCTGGGCGCGCTGGAGGAGCGCGGCGCGGCGCTGCGCCGCCTCATCGCCGACGCCGAGGCCGCCGGCAGGCAGGACGGGCTGCAGCTGCTCAAGGTGGGGTGGGGGGAACTGGGGGGGGGGGTCTGGGAGAGTGGGGAAACTGGGGTTGGGGGGTGGGAGATGGGGGGAATTGGGGTTGGGGGGGGAAACTGGGATTGAGGGTCTGGGAGAGTGGGGAGACTGGGGTTGGGGGGTGGGAGATGGGGGGAATTGGGGTTGAGGGGTCTGGGAGAGGGGGAGACTGGGGTTGGGGGGTGGGAGACTGGGATTGAGGGTCTGGGAGACTGGGGAAACGGGTTGGGGGGTGGGAGACTGGGGAAACTGGGGTTGGGGGTCTGGGAGAGTGGGGAAACTGGGGTTGGGGGTCTGGGAGAGTGGGGAAACTGGGGTTGGGAGTCTGGGAAACTGGGGAAACTGGGGTTTGAGGGGTGGGAGACTGGGATTGGGGGGTGGGAGACTGGGGAAACTGGGATTGCAGGGTGGGAAACTGAGGTTGGGGGTCTGGGAGACTGGGGAAACTGGGGTTGGGGGTCTGGGAGACTGGGGAAACTGGGGTTTGGGGTCTGGGAGAGGGGGAGACTGGGATTGGGGGTGGGACAGGGTGGAAACTGGGAGCCCTGGGATGGGCTCCAGCAGCTCCCAGTCACTGGGGCTTTTTCCACCCCATTTTTCGGGAGAAAAGGGAAAATCGGGACTGGGTTTGTTTTTTTTTCCATCCCCCTGGACTCCAGCTTCCCGAGGTCTCCCCAAAGCTCTCCCTCACCGGAATCCCGCCGGACCAATCCAAGTCCTCACTAAACTTTTCACTTTTTATTTTTATTTTTATTTTTTTCCCTTCTCTGTTTGGCACCTGCTGCCTCCTCCCAGGACATCAAAGGCACCTTCATCAGGTCAGTGATTCCCCATTGCCAGCGGAGCCTCCTCGGGGTTTTTTGGGAAAAGCTACCCCTGGAGCTTCCCCAGGGTGGGTCGGAAGGGTGGGAATTCCTGGCGGGGAACAGATGGGATTTTGGGGGTGATTTGGGATATGTGGGGGAGGAGAAAGGTTGGGAAGACACCTTGGAGAGGCTGAATTCCAATTTCCCCCCTCTTTTTCCCCTGTTCCAGGTGTGAGAACATCAAATTCCAGGAGCCCGAGATGGTGCCGGTGGACGTGGGGAAGAAGTTCCGGAATTGCTTCCTGCAGGATGTGGTGATGAGAAAGATGGAAAAGGTCTTCAGCAAAGTGCCCCAAGGTGGGGGGGGGGGAAAGGGGGGAAATTTGGGATTAAAGGAGTGAAAACTGGGGGAGTTAAAGGAGTTAGAATTTAGGGTTGAAGAGGTTAAAATTTGTCATTTAAAGGAGTGAAAATTGTGGGGTTGAAGGGCTGGAAGTCAGGGTTAAAAGGCTGGAAATTGGGGATTGAAGGGATTGGAAATTGGGGGTTAAAGGGCTGAAAACTTGAAAGTTGAAGGAGCGGAAATTTGGGGTTAAAGGGATGGGAATATGGGGTTGAAGGGGTGAAAATTTGGGGTTAAAAGGCGGGAAACCAGGGCGGGGGCGTTGAAGAAGTGGAAATTCGGTGTTAAAAGGCTGGAAATCCTTGCTCCAACCCCCCCCTCCACGTGCCACGACCCCCCCAGCCCCCAGAACCCCCCCTAAGCCCCCTCCCAACCCCTGCAGCCGACGTCACCCTGGACCCCTCCACGGCCCACCCGCGGCTCAGCCTGTCGCTGGACCGGCGCAGCGTCCGGCTGTCCGAGCGGCGCCAGGAGCCCGCGGGCAGCGCCCGGCGCTCGGACGGCGACCTGTGCGTGCTGGGAGCGCCCGGCTTCAGCGCCGGCCGCCACTACTGGGAGGTGGAGGTGGGCGGCCGGCGCGGCTGGGCCGTGGGGGCCGCCCGCGAGACCACCCGGCACCGGCACAAGGGCGCGTCCGGCGGCTCGTCCCCGGCGCCCAAGCGGGAGATCTGGGCCGTGGGCACCAGCGGCAAGAAGTACCAGGCGCTGACGGCCACGGAGCAGACGGCGCTGGCGCCCGGCGAGCAGCCGCGGCGCTTCGGGGTCTACCTGGACTACGAGCGGGGCCAGCTGTGCTTCTACAACGCCGAGAGCATGAGCCACATCCACACCTTCCACATCTGCTGCCGCGAGCGCGTCTTCCCCTTCTTCCGCATCCTGGCCAAGGGCACCCGCATCAAGATCTGCACCTGACGCGTCCGGGGCTGCCCCCGCGGGCTGCGGGGCGAGGGGGGTGCTGCCCTCGGTTTCCTGCACCTGCTTCGCTCGTGAGGTTCCTCCTCCTCCTCCTCCTCCTGCCGCCGCTGCTGCTGCTCTGCCCGGCAGCGGCGCCACGGAGCTGGGTCAGCTCAGGATGGGGGAGGCCCCTCGGGAGTGGGGTTGGGGTTGGGAATGGGGCAGGATCTGCCTTGGAATTGGGTTTGGGTTGAACGGGGCAAGATCCGCCTCTTTGGAGCCAGTTTTGAGTTAAGATGGGGGCAGGATCCACCCCCTTCAGAGCCGGTTTTGGGTTGAATGGGGCAGGACCCGCCCCTTTGGAGTTGACTTTAGTTGGGAACTGGGATGGATTTCCCTTGGATCTGGTTCCCCAGTTCAGTTCCTGGTGCTGGGAGCTGCTCCCTCCCTCCCCCCATGTTGTATCCCAGTTGAATTTTGGGGCCTTCCAGGACCCCCGGGAGTTTTTCTGCGTTTGGGACCAAATCCTCTCAGATTTGAAACTCCCTCCTTTCCCAAAATCCGCATTTTTCAGTGCCTGGATTTTTTGGGATTCACCTGAGGCCCCCCTCCCAGCGCCATTGTTCCTGTTCTTCCCCTGCTGTTCTCCTACTCCTTCCCACCCTTGCCATTTTTGGGGGAAAATCCTGGATTTTCCTCTCCCCTCTGGCACTTTACGGGGCCGGGAGGAGCCGCTTCCGCCCCGCAGCTCTGGAGCTCCCCGAGTTGGGGATATTTATTTTTTTCCCCTTATTTCCAGCCGGATCCTGTCCCACTCGGGAGCTCCCCCCTGCCCCTTTCCCTCACGTTTCCCTGGATTTTGGTGGATTTGGGAATTTCCTGTTGGCGTTACAGAGCTCGTTCGGGATATTTTTGGCTAAAATGAGAATTAAAAGGAGATTTAGTTTTATGACATGTCAATAATAAAGAATAAAGAAGTTGTATCCAAGGCTCCAGGTCGCTCGATCCTGGGAACAGCCATTTCCAGGATGAGTCTGGGGTAAATTGCCCGAAAATTGGGGTTGGGGCCCCTCCAACATCACCAAAATCAAGAATGGGTCCAATCCCAGCTCCTTAATCCTGCCCTGATCCTTACTAACTAATTAAGGACGACCTTGACCTGCGTGTCCACCTCAAACCTGTGCTGCCCTGAAAGTCCTAAGGGAACCCTACAAACTGACATCAGGAACCTGGGCTGGCCACTTTTCTTTCCCAGGGAAAAGGGCCGGTCTTTGTCTCCAGGGGCTGTGGCCCTGAGTGGCCGATCACATCCAAAAAATCCGAACGGACGAGGATATGTCCCAGACCCAACCTGCCCCCACCTCAAACCTGTGCTTCCCTGACAGTCCTAAGGGAACCCTACAAACTGATATCAGGAACCTGGGCTGGCCACTTTTCTTTCCCAGGGAAAAGGGCCGGTCTTTGTTTCCAGGGGCTGTGGCCCTGAGTGGCCGATCACATCCAAAAAATCCGAAAAGATGAGGATGTGTCCCAGACCCAACCTGCCCCCACCTCAAACCTGTGCTTCCCTGACAGTCCCAAGGGAACCCTACAAACTGACATCAGGAACCCGGGCTGCTGAGTTTGGTTTCACCAGTAGATATCTTTCATTTTTGACCAGGTCCCACCCCTCCTCCTGGGGCCTCACTCCCTGAGTGTTTTTTTGCCTCTTCCATTTCCAAACACCGCAGTATTTCTCTGAGACCCCATCTGCCCCCCGCAAGTACTCAGGGTTTTTTTTTTTTTTGTGCCAAATGCCTCTTGGAAACTGATAGTATGAAACTTGGTTCTCGGCTTTTTCTGTGCATGATTTCTCCTGGAGAAAGCTGCCAGCATGTAACCCTTACCACAACCACTTCGCTGGGCCCAGAAATCACAGCCTTCAGACCAGCAGCGTGGGACCCTGCCCACTGCCCCTCCACTGGCACCTTTCCAAAGCCTTCCGCTACATTCCAGTAATACTCCGCATTTCCAGCGGGCAGCCTGTCTGACCCTCATCCTGACCCTAAAAGTGTGCTAAGGAATTCTAAAATAGCCCTTAGGAAGGTGTAACAATACCCTAAAAGACACCAGAAAAGTCCTAAAAAGCCTTCCAAAATCCCCTAAATATTCCTAATAGTCCTGCAAAAAAAAAAAACTCAAGGAAACCTGCTCAGCCTCCAAACCCTGCCTGTTGCTCTCTAGCCCACAGATGTCATCCCTACCTTTTTGCAGTGGGTCCTGTTGTCCTCTGAGGGTTCTGTCGTTGTCCTGTTGCTCTCTAGCCCACAGATGTCATCCCTACCTTTTTGCAGTGGGTCCTGTTGTCCTCTGAGGGTTCTGTCGTTGTCCTGTTGCTCTCTAGCCCACAGATGTCATCCCTACCTTTTTGCAGTGGGTCCTGTTGTCTGTTGTCCTCTGAGGGTTCTGTCATTGTCCTGTTGCTCTCTAGCCCACAGATGTCATCCCTACCTTTTTGCAGTGGGTCCTGTTGTGCTCTGAGGGTTCTGTCATTGTCCTGTTGCTCTCTAGCCCACAGATGTCATCCCTACCTTTCTGCAGTGGGTCCTGTTGTCTGTTGTCCTCTGAGGGTTCTGTCATTGTCCTGTTGCTCTCTAGCCCACAGATGTCATCCCTACCTTTCTGCAGTGGGTCCTGTTGTCTGTTGTCCTCTGAGGGTTCTGTCATTGTCCTGTTGCTCTCTAGCCCACAGATGTCATCCCTACCTTTCTGCAGTGGGTCCTGTTGTCTGTTGTCCTCTGAGGGTTCTGTCATTGTCCTGTTGCTCTCTAGCCCACAGATGTCATCCCTACCTTTTTGCAGTGGGTCCTGTTGTGCTCTGAGGGTTCTGTCGTTGTCCTGGTGTGAGGGTCGCTGCCTTGTCCCAGCGGGAGGGTTCCGGTGTGGTCTCGCTGTTTGGGTTGCTGTGTGGTGCTGCTGCTGTCAGGGGTGAAAAGGGAAAAGGCTGTTGTTAGGGGGGCTGCTTAGGCTGAGGTTAGGGCTGGGCTCAGGGGTGGTGCACCTGTACCCTAACTTGCCTCCTAAGCTGTACCCTGTAGCCCTCATCTCCACTGCACTGCCCAGCCCTCAAGCCCTCGCCCTTTACCCCTCAAGCCCTCCCTCTGCCCCCCAGCCCTCAGGCTCTGTGTGTCACCCTCCAGCCCCCTTTTCTCCCTCAGCCCCTGTGGGTCACCAAAAATCCCTCTCCTTTGCCCCTCAGCTGCTGTGGGTCACCCTCAATCCCTCTCCTTTGCCCCTCAGCCCCTGTGGGTCACCAAAAATCCCTCTCCTTTGCCCCTCAGCCCCTGTGGGTCACCAAAAATCCCTCTCCTTTGCCCCTCAGCTGCTGTGGGTCACCCTCAATCCCTCTCCTTTGCCCCTCAGCTCCCGTGGGTCACCCTCAATCCCTCTCCTTTGTCCCTCAGCCCCCGTGGGTCACCCTTAATCCCTCTCCTTTGTCCCTCAGCTCCCGTGGGTCACCCTCAATCCCTCTCCTTTGTCCCTCAGCTCCTGTGGGTCACCCAAAATCCCTCTCCTTTGCCCCTCAGCTCCCGTGGGTCACCCTCAATCCCTCTCCTTTGTCCCTCAGCCCCCGTGGGTCACCCTTAATCCCTCTCCTTTGTCCCTCAGCTCCTGTGGGTCACCCAAAATCCCTCTCCTTTGTCCCTCAGCTCCTGTGGGTCACCCTCAATCCCTCTCCTTTGTCCCTCAGCTCCTGTGGGTCACCCTCAATCCCTCTCCTTTGTCCCTCAGCTCCCGTGGGTCACCCTTAATCCCTCTCCTTTGCCCCTCAGACCCCGTGGGTCACCCTTAATCCCTCTCCTTTGCCCCTCACCTCCCGTGGGTCATCCTCAATCCCTCTCCTTTGCCCCTCAGCCCCCAGCTTCTCTGTGTCACCCTCCAGCTGCCCCTGACCCCCTCAGCATCTCTCTGTGTCACCCACTGTCCCCTCTCCCTGTCCCTCCCTCAGCTCCCAGCCCCTGTCACCCTCAAGCCGCCCCTCAGCCTCTATGTGCCGTGCCACGAAAAGACCCTAAAACAACATAAACATACCCTAAAAAACCCTCACCTTCCAAATGTCCTAAAAGCCCCACAAAAACAGCCTCAGAATACCCTTAAAATACAAGTAAAATACCCTACTTTAAAAAAAACCCTAAAACACCCCTAAAAATCTCTAAAGAACCTTTAAAAAGCCCTAAATATTCCTAAAAGAGCTCTAAAAATACCCCAAAAAATCCTTAAAATGCCCTGATAAGACCCTAAAAAAACCTAAAAGCTCCCTCAATGAACCTAAAAATACCCTAGTCCTAAGAGTCCTCCACATACCCCCAATAGTCCTAAAAAAGCCCTAAATATTTTTAAACAGTCCTAGGAAAGCCCCCCCCCAAAAAAAAAAAAACAAAAAAACAAACCCTAAGAGTTCTAATTCGTACTAAGAAAGCCCTTACAATACCGTTTAAAAAATCATCTTTTTAAAGCCCTGAAAAAGCCCTAAATATATCCTAAATATTCCCAGAAAAATCCTTAAAAAATAAAATAAAAAAAATCCTTTAAAAGCCCCTAAAAAACCCCTAAAAAAGCGCTCAGCCCCCAAGCTCTACGGGTCACTCTCTAGGCAGCAAACATCATCCTTGCTTTTTAATTAGGCTCGCTGCCTGCAGCTGCTGTTGGGGAAAACTGGTGTTCTAGGGGTGCTGTTTAGGGTGAGCTTAGGGTTGGGCTGAGGGCTGCTGCTGTACCCTAACCCTTCCTGGTACCCTGTGTCCTGTCCTTCCTACCCCTAACCCTCAGTGTCAGCTCTCCACCTGTCAAGTCCCCCCCTCTTTGCCCCTCAGCCCACAATGTCTGTGTGTCACCCCAAGCCCCCGACACTGTCCTGTGGCCCCCTAACCTCCACCGTGCACACTCCACCTGGGTAGGGGTGATTTTAAAAGTGAGGTTAAGGGTGGTGTGAGGGCTGATAAACCTGACACATCAGACACCCCCCACTTTGTCCCTCAAGGCAGCCCCTGCCACTCAGCCTCCTTGTGTCACCCTCAAGTTCCCACCGCAGCCTCTCAGCGTCTCTGTGCCACCCTGGAGCCCCCCTTTTTACTCCTAAAGACCCCTTCTGCCTCTCAGCTGCCCCCACGTTCTGTGTCACCTCCAGCCCCCTCCCCTCAGCCCCAGGTGCCTTTGTGACACAGCACAGCACACAGATGTGGTCCCTGCCTGTTTTATTTGGGTGTTGTCCTGCTGTGAGGGCCGCACTATCCCCACGAGTCCAGGCTCCCAAGTGCTGCTGCAGGGAGTCGCAGGTGGGCAGTGGGGAGTGAGGGGTGGAGAAGGGGCCGGCTGGGGAGGGGTGAAGGGAGGAGAGAGGGTGGGGAAGGGGCGGGCTGGAAGTACAGGTAGGGGTGAGGGGTGGAGACGGGGACACAGCAGAACAGGGCTGAGGGGAGGAGGGGAGGGGGCACCCCATACATCCCAGACCAAAGCTACAGCACAATACAATTCGGAATACCGGGGCAATGCAGAACACCAAATAAAACCTGACATCAGGAACCTGGGGGGGGTGAGATTTCTTTGCCAGGGAAAAGTCTCCAGGGGCCAGTTGCCCGGAGTGGCCAGCCGCCTCCGAAAAATGCAAACGGACGAGGATACGTCCCAGACCCAACCTGCCACCACCTCAAACCTGTGGTGCCCTGAAAATACCAAGGGAACCCTAAAAACTGACATCAGGAACCTGGGCTTGCAACTTGTCTTTCCCAGGGAAAAGGGCCGGTCTTTGTCTCCAGGGGCTGTGGCCCTGAGTGGCCGGCCACCTCCGAAAAATCCAAACGATTAAGGATATGTCCCAGACCCAACCTGCCCCCACCTCAAACCTGTGCTGCCCTGACAGTCCCAAGGGAACCCTACAAACTGACATCAGGAATTTGGGCTGGCCACTTTTCTTTCCCAGGGAAAAGGGCCGGTCTTTGTCTCCAGGAACCTGTGGCCCTGAGTGCCCAGCCACCTCCAAAAAATCCAAACGGACGAGGATACGTCCCAGACCCAACCTGCCTCCCAGCTCGCCCCTTCTCTTCTGGAATAGTATTCAACAGCCAGGAAAAGTCACCAAAACCCCCCCAAACTGGTAAAAAATGGCCCTTGGGGCCAAAGTGGAGCTGCCGTGTGGGGAAATTCCTCACTAATGAATATTCCAGAAACCCCTGGAGCCTAGGGAGGTTTCTCATGTCTTACACGTACCTATTTTGGGGTGGTTTTTTTTTTGTTTTTGTTAAATTTAGGGTTTCTGCAGCACGGGGGAAGGATGAGGAACATCCCCAAATCCCACCCCAGTGATGTCAGCAGATTCTCATGTCTCACACGTACCTATTTTGGGCTGTTTTTTTTGGTTTTTTGGTTTTTATTTTTAAATTTAGGGTTTCTGCAGCACGGGGGAAGGATGAGGAACATCCCCAAATCCCACCCCGGTGACATCAGCAGCATTTTCCTCCCTCCCGAGGTTTTTGGCCCCACAGTCCCAGCAGGTGACCCACAGCGACTCCAGCTCCACAAAGCGCCGTTTATTGGTATTTTTTTGGGATAAAAACGCAGCATTCAGGCTCAGCGGGTGCCGATGGTCACCTGCCACACCCGCACCAGGTTGTCCGTGTAGCCGGCGAACAGAGTCTGGGGACAAGGACAAGAGGTCACTCAAGGGTCACTCCTGACCTGGATCAGTCCTGACCCCCAGCCCCAGGTGTGGAGGGGCCACCAGGTCCTGACCTGGGGCGGCTCCAGGTGTTGGGTCCCCAAAACCCCCATCCCCAGGGCAGGTCAGGGGTCCCCAGCTCCCCCTGACCCAGTGAGGGGTCCCCAGGCCCTCATTGCCCAAATCCTGGTCCCCAGGTGAGGGTTTCCCTGCCCAGGTGAGGGTCCTCAGGCTCTCACCTGTCCATCGGCTGACCAGGCCAAGGACGTGCACTGGGGCGGCTCCGCTTTGCTGCTGGTGCTGATCACCTCCTGCTTCAGCTCGTCCACGATGATCTTCCCTTCCAGGTCCTGCGGGACCGGAGAGGTGAGGAACCACCCAGATCCCACCTGGATCCCGCCCAGATCCCACCTGGATCCCACCCCAGCCTGGAGCTGGCTCAGAAACAGCCTCTGGGTTTCCCCACGGAGCGGTCGGAGGCATCTGAATGTTTCATCACAGCACGGGGGGCAGCGCCCCCAATTCCCGTTCCCGTTCCAGCAGCTCCCTACCCAGATCTTGATGCTGGGCCCGGTGGCGGCGCAGAGCCAGTAGCGGTTGGGGCTGAAGCACAGCGCGTTGATGACGTCCCCACCGTCCAGCGTGTACAGGTGCTTGCCCTCGTTGAGGTCCCACAGCATGGCCTGCCCGTCCTGGGGACAAGCGCGGGGACACCGAGCCTCAGGACGGCCCCGGGCGGGGGACACCAGGAGAACCCCGAGTGGGGCACAGAGTCCAGAACCCCCTCAAGGAGCTCAAGAACGTCCCAGTGAGCTCCAAAAGGTCCCAGGAACCTCAGTGAAGATCCCGAGGACCTTCAGAAGGATTCCCAGGAGCTCAGAAACGTCCCAGGTCTCAAGAGGTTCCCTGGAGCGAGGCCTCCCCTCGCCAACTCCAACCACGGGAGCCCACAGCGGGAATTGGGGCTGGGGTATCCCCGGGGTGGCCCCCAGGCCGTACCTTGCCTCCGGAGGCGCAGAGGGAGCCATCGGGGGACACGGTGACCGTGTTCAGGTACCCCGTGTGCCCGATGTGGTTCGTCTTCAGCTTGCAGTTGGCCAGGTTCCACACCTGGGGTGGGAAAAGGGGGATGAGAGGGGGCAAATCAAATCCTGGGGTCTCAGGGTGAAATCCCCCCCTCCCCAGGGGCCCCGTGCTCACCTTGACCAGCTTGTCCCAGCCGCAGGACACGATGATGGGGTTGCTGCTGTTGGGGGAGAAGCGCACGCACGACACCCACTCCGAGTGGCTCTCGTCCTGGGAACGGCACCGGTGGTGGGGTGGGGACAGGTGGGGACGTGGCCAGAGACCCCCCCAGCGCTCCCCCAGTCAACGGGACTGAGACCTACCCAGCAGGACTGGCACTAAACCCAACAAGAATGACCCCAAACCCACCAGGACTGGCCTCAAACCCAACAAGAATGACCCCAAACCCAACAAGAATGACCTCAAACCCAACAAGAATGACCCCAAACCCTCTGGGACTGGCCCCAAACCCACCAGGACTGGCCTCAAACCCAACAAGAATGACCCCAAACCCACCAGGAGTGGCCTCAAACCCAACAAGAATGACCCCAAACCCAACAAGAATGACCTCAAACCCAACAAGAATGATCCCAAACCCACCAGGACTGGCCCCAAACCCCCAGGGACTGGCCCCAAACCCAACAAGAATGACCCCAAACCCTCTGGGACTGGCCCCAAACCCACCAGGACTGGCCCCAAACCCAACAAGAATAACCCCAAACCCACCGGGACTGGCCCCAAACCCAACAAGAATGACCCCAAATCCTCCCGGACTGGCCCCAAACCCCCAGGGACTGGCCCCAAACCCCCAGGATCGGCCCCAAGCCCCCCCAGCTCACCTGCACCGTGTACTTGCAGACCCCCAGCGTGTTCCAGAGCTTGATGGTCTTGTCCCGGGAGCCGGACACGATCTGCCGGTTGTCCGAGGAGAAGGCCACGCTCAGCACGTCCTTGGTGTGGCCCACGAAGCGCCGCGTGGTCGTCCCCCTGCGGGATCGGGAGCGGGGTCAGCACCCAGAAACCAGGGGAGGCATCCAGGAGTCTGGGTGGGGGAACCCAGAAACCACGAGAAATATCCATGAACTAGGAGAAACAGCCAGGAATTGGGGTGAAAAGAGGAATGGAATGATTTGCTCAGTCGGTGGGCAGTGGATCGGGGGGTTTCAGGGAGGATTTTGGGTGTGGGACGAGTTTGACTCCACAAATTCTGACCCTTTTCCAGCTGCATCCCAACAATGCAGCCCTGGACACCCCAAAATCCAGCCTGACCCCCCTCTCCCCCCCAGGGCTGCTCTCCCCCACGTCTCTCCCATCATCATTGCAGGACGTGTCGTCAGATCCCGTGGGATCAGCAAGAACATTTTGTGTAATCATCGGGAGAGGGACGGCGAGCAGCTCAAACCCACCCCCCACCAAAATTCTGGGATTTACCCAACTTCTGGCACCATCCGGCCCTGCCGAGATCCAAGACCACCCCCAAAACCCAGCGAGGGACCCCCCAAACTGACGTGGCGAGGTCCCAGAGGCTCAGGGTACCAGCTCAAACCCCACCCACTCCCACCCCCAAAATTCCGGGATTTACCCAACTTCTGGCACCATCCAGCCCTGCCGAGATCCGAGACCACCCCCAAAACCCAGCGAGGGACCCCCAAACTGACGTGGTGAGGTCCCAGAGGCGCAGGGTGCCAGCTCAATCCCCACTCGGTCCCACCCCCAAAATTCTGGGATTTACCCAACTTCTGGCACCACCCGGCCCTGCCGAGATCCGAGACCACCCCCAAAACCCAGCGAGGGACCCCCAAACTGACGTGGTGAAGTCCCAGAGGCGCAGGGTGCCAGCTCAAACCTCACCCACTCCCACCCCCAAAATTCTGGGATTTACCCGACTTCTGGAACCACCCGGCCCTGCTGAGATCCAAGACCACCCCCAAAACCCAGCGAGGGACCCCCAAACTGACGTGGTGATGTCCCAGAGGCGCAGCGTGCCAGCTCAAACCCCATCCACTCCCACCCCCAAAATTCTGGGATTTACCCAACTTCTGGCATCACCCAGCCCTGCCGAGATCCGAGACCACCCCCCAAAACCCAGCGAGGGACCCCCCAAACTGACGTGGTGAGGTCCCAGAGGCGCAGGGTGCCAGCTCAAACCTCACCCACTCCCACCCCCAAAATTCTGGGATTTACCCGCCTTCTGGCACCACCCGGCCCTGCCGAGATCCGAGACCACCCCCCAAAACCCAGCGAGGGACCCCCAAACTGACGTGGTGAGGTCCCAGAGGCGCAGGGTGCCAGCTCAAACCCCACTTGGTCCCACCCCCAAAATTCTGGGATTTACCCAACTTCTGGCACCATCCGGCCCTGCTAAGATTTAAGACCACCCCCAAAACCCAGCGAGGGACCCCCAAACTGACGTGGTGAGGTCCCAGAGGCGCAGCGTGCCAGCTCAAACCCCACCCACTCCCACTCCCAAAATTCTGGGATTTACCCAACTTCTGGCACCACCCGGCCCTGCCGAGATCCAAGACCACCCCCCAAAACCCAGCGAGGGACCCCCCAAACTGACGTGGTGAGGTCCCAGAGGCGCAGGGTGCCGTCCCAGGAGCCCGAGAGCGCGAACTGCCCGTCCGAGGAGATGACCACGTCGCTGACGAAGTGCGAGTGGCCGCGCAGCGCCCGCTGCGGGATCCCGTAGTTGGTCTCGTCACGGGTCAGCTTCCACATGATGATGGTCTTGTCTGCGGTGGGGCACAGGGCTGTCACCCCAGGGACCACCGGCCACGCCGGCAGCTTTGGGGGGCGAGGGGGACACACAAATAAGGACAAAACCCAGCAAAGGCGGCGGGGAGATGCCGCTGCTTCCTCCTCATCCTCGCTGCGCTCCTGCTGGCGCGGAGCTCTGCCCCGCGCTGAACCCGGACTGGCCGATGCGGGGGGACCCCTCCCCACCAAAACCCCGCCCGCGGGCTCCACCACAGGACCCCTCCAGCGGGTTCCCCCAGCTCCCGGCCGCGCTTTCCGCCGCGGCGCCCCCCAGCCCCGCCGCGGCCCTCCCTCCGCGACGCTGCCTCGGGGCGCGCACCGCGCGAGGCCGACAGGATCATGTCCGGGAACTGCGGCGTGGTGGCGATCTGGGTCACCCAGCCGTTGTGGCCCTTCAGGGTGCCGCGCAGGGTCATCTGCTCCGTCATGGCGGCGGCGGGAGGCGGCGGGGCCCGGCGGGGCAGGCGGGATGGCGGCGGATGCGCGGCGGCCTGGGCCCGGAGCCGTCCGTCCCCTCAGGCCGGCGCGGGCAGAAAGAGGCGGCGCCGCTTCCGGAGGAACGGGAAGTGACGTAGCGCCGTACGGCAAGCATGGCGGCCGGCGTGGGCAACATGGCGGCGCCCGGTGGTGTTGTACGGAAAGGGGGCGGGGGTTTGGGGAGGACTTCCCAGAAGGTTCCAGATCCCACCCCCAAAAAGGATCCTCACATCTCCCCAGAGGATCCCAGTATGCGCCCCAGAGGATCCCAGTGTCCCCAGTGGATCCCAGTGTGCCCCAAAGAAGATCCCAGTGTCCCCCAGAAGATCCCAGTGTCCCCCAGAAGATCCCAGTATCCCCCAGAGGATCCCAGTGTCCCCAAAAGAGATCCCAGTGTCCCCCAGAGGATCCCAGTGTCCCCAAAGAAGATCCCAGTGTCCCCCAGAGGATCCCAGTGTCCCCCCAGAAGATCCCAGTGTCCCTCAGAAGATCCCAGTGTCCCCAAAGAAGATCCCACTGTCCCCCAGAGGATCCCAGTGTCCCCAGAGCAGATCCCAGTTGTCCCCCCGAAGATCCCAGTGTCCCCCAGAGAGGATCCCAGTGTCCCCAAAGAAGATCCCAGTGTCCCCAGAGCAGATCCCAGTGTCCCCCAGAAGATCCCAGTGTCCCCAGAAGATTCCATTGTCCCCCAGAAGATCCCAGTGTCCCTCCAGAAGATCCCAGTGTCCCCCAGAAGATCCCAGTGTCCCCCAGAGGCCGAACAGCGGCCTGGGCTGACCCCTGCCCTTGCTCCTGCCCCGAGGATCCCATTCCCTCCGCGGCCATTTCGGGATCCTCCTCCCCGGCTAAATTTAGGCTCGGGATCGCTTCCAGCTCAGCTGTCGCGGCTCCTCCGCCGGCTCCGGCACCCCAAAACCCGCTTCCCACCCCAAAACAGCGCCGGGGGAGCAGCTGCGGGGCCGGTGAGTGCTGTCCCCATGCCGGGGGCTCTGCGGAGCCTGGGGGAGGCGGATTTGGCGATTCCCTGCCACGGGAATTCTGGAGGGGCCTTCGGAATGTGCTGGGAACACGATCCGGCCCTGGCCACGAAGGGCTTTGGGCGCCGCCAGGAATTCCGTTTATTATCCCGGCTTTACTGCCCGAGGATCCCGAAAAAACAGGGGGAGGCGTTAGGGGAACGGGTCCTGGTGATTCCCTAACTCATAATTAAGTGTTGCTATTGCTAATTGATTCGTAATTCCACGGGAGAAGAGTTGGTGGTGCTGCCGCCCTCGCCCCGTGTCTCTGCTTTTCCCTAAATCCCTGTTTTTATCCCTGTGTTTCTACCGACAGAGCAGCGTTCCCAGGTTTCCCTTCCTGGGAATTCCGCTCCTCGGCAGGTTCGGGGATCGTGAGCGCAAAACTGGGAGCGCAAAAATCGTGAGCGCCCGGCGGGAGTGGTCTGGGGAGGGAAATTCCCTCGTGGAATTTCTGCCCTGGCCAGGACATCCCTAAGGACACAAAATCCGCGTCCCTTCCTCCACTAAAATCCCTAATTCTGGTTAAATTCAGCTTCAGGATGGGACGGAGGGTGGTGGGTTCGCCACCCCGCATCCCAAAACCTCCCCAGGAACGGGGAATTCCCAGCCTGGAAACGGGGAAATCACGGGAAACTGGGAAAACTCCTTCCTTGCCGTCCCTCCCCTGGGCTGAAATGTTCCCGAAATTCCCACGTTTTCCTGGAAAACGCATCCACCGCCCAATTCCTGCCTTTTTCCCCCCCAGGCCGAGGGAGCGCCCGGAGCCGATCCTGGCTGGGAGCAGCGCCGTGATGGAGCCGGGTGGGTGGAAATGGATTTTTCCCCCCAGTATCAGCTGCCAAATTCCGGCTCCTTTGGCCCCAAAATCCCGGCCTCGGGTTCCCGAGGGTGCCCCAACCTCCCTCTCCTGACTTCTGGGGGGATTTTCCCAAATTTCCGTACCCAAACTCCCAGTTTGGATGTTGTTGGCCTTCCCCGAGTCGGGCTCAGCCCGGAATATCCACATTTATTCAAAATGGGCTTTAATTCCAACGAGTTTCCCTGCTGGGAGCGCCCCAAACTCACCTCGTTTGTCCCTTTTTTCCTCTTTTCCAGGGGAAAATGCAGCTCTGGGTGAGTGATTTTCCTCCTTCCACCCCTGGAATGTCCCAGGCTGTGTTCAACCAACCCCTCCTTAATTCCACCCTCATTCCCCACTTTATTCCCCCTTCATTTCCCCCTTTTCCCCCCCCCTTTTTTCCCAATTTTCCCCCACTTCCCCCCCTTTTTTCCCCCCTTTTCCCCCTTTTTTCTCCTTTTAACTGACTTCCTTTCCCCTTTCCCTCTCTCCCCTTCCCAGAGGAGCGGGACAGGAGGATCAGTGAGTGCCTTTTCCCTTCTTCATGACGGAATTCCAACCCCTTGGATCCGGTTTTTCTTTCATTTTGGGATCCCCGGGAGGTTTTGGGATTTTGGGTCCCCTTTTCCCCGTTCCCATCGGTGCCGGGGATGGATCCAGACCTGGAAAAGCTCCAAATAATGTGAATTTTCCTTTTTTTTTTTTTTTTTTTTGGTTCCAGGCAAACTGACCTCGGACCTGGGTAAGAAGCTTCGTGGATTAAAATGAGGGATTTGGCCTTAAAATGAAAGATTTGGCTTTTAAAGGGATCCATTTCTCCCTAAAATGAGCAGTTTGGGTCTTCAAATGGAAACTTTTCTCGCCAAGTTCGTGTTTAAAATCGGAATTTTGGCCTCGAAATGGAAATCAAGGCCTTAATCATGCAAATAATGTCTGTAAAAAAATTTAAATTTGACCATTTAATGCATTTTTAGGTGGTTTTAGGGCAATTTTTTTTCCTTGATAAACCGAATTTTTTAGCATTGTAGAGGGGGATGCTTCTGTGGGATAAAAATTCCCTCCAATTGGAGGTTCTGGGGTGGAAGGAGCCACTTTGGGATTGTTCATATTTATTGTTTCCCGGGATTTCGGGTGAATTGAGGTTGGTTTTTATTTCCTTTCCTGTTTCCTAGGTGAATCCAGCGCCAAACTCAGTTAGTTCAACGCAAAAAAATCCTCATTTTTAAGGAGATTTGGGGGGGAAAAAATCCCCATTCCTGGTCCAGGCTCTCTGGGACCGCGACGGAACCGTCACAGAAACGAAGGAATTGTTTCATAATTCTCCTTTTCCTGCTTTTTTCTCCCCTTTCCTCCTCTTCTTCCCAGAGGAACGCGACCGGAAAATCAGTGAGTGCCATTTCCCTGCTGGTTTTGGGATAAAACCCCCTCGTTCTGGGGCAGACGGATCCTCCTTGATCCCGCCCTGCGGAAAAATAGGAAAATCGGTCCAAATTCCCCCAAGTCTCACCCGAATTTGTGCGTTTCCCGTGGAGGAAAATCCCAAACACCCCAAAAAATTTTCATTTTTTCCTCCACAGCCAAACTCGCCGCTGAAATCCGTGAGTCCTGCTCCTCATTTTCCACCTCACCTGATGATTTTGGGCTCAAACTGCTCAATTTTGGGTCAATTCAGTGGCTTTGCCTGGATTAATCCCCGTTTTCCCTCATCCCACAGGAAGACTCACGGCGCTGCTGGGTATGGACAGCTTTAATTAACATTTTTTTGGGGGGGTTGGCGGCTGTTTCATTAATTAGCACTGTGGTTTAATAAAGCCAGAAATAATATTTATTAGGGATAAAAATTGGGAATCGGAAACCCAGCAAATTGGGAACGTTAGGAATGGAAAACATGGGAAAAGGACAAATACTGACGGGGAAAATTTGGGACGGGAACCGAGCCAAAATGGGAAATTTCATCTCTTGGGGACGAAACGGCGAGAGAAAACGGCAGGAAATTGGAAATTCCCTTACTGGGAGGAAAATCCGGGATGAGGGAAATTTTGGGGGATTTTTTGGGCTTCGGTTTCGTCCTCGGGGAGGGGGGAGGTGAAACACATCCCCAAAATGCTGATTTTTGGTGCTTTTTCCCTCCCCGTGCCGCAGCCGAGCGCGACTCCGGGCTCCGTAAGTGCCGGAATTCCCCAATTCCCCAGAATTTCCTCCCCTGCAGCTGCTCAGTCCCAATCCCTCTTCTTTCCCCCCCAAATTTTGGGAGTCCACATGGGAGATGTGCTGGGACTGGAGGGTTCCCCGCCAGTTAGAACCCATGAATATTAATAATCGACTAATTAACAGCAGCACAACGCTAACAAGAAATCAATATTTAATAAGAATTTAACTAGCACCAATTTAAAAATGACCATTGTGTTTCTATCAATGATATTTTGACTGCGTTCATTATTAGAATTCGTTAGATCCGCACTTAAAATTTAATATATTTGTTCTTAGCGAATGTTTATGGCAAAAATTTATTACGCTAACGAGTGAAATCGATTATATTGCTTTTTGTATTTCGTTTTTGCTTTGAATTCATTCTGCCATGAGGATTTATTCCCTTTTATTTCTCTGTCTCTAGGGAAGCTCCGAGCAGAGCTCGGTGAGCGATGGGGAGAAGGAGCCGGAGCACAGATTTTTCGCTGGTTTTTAATTTTAGTTTTTTGATTCGAATTCTCGTTCGGATTTTGAATTTTAATTCCTTTTCCCACAGCCAAGTGCGATGCCACCATCCGTGAGTCTGACTGCCCCCGGCGCCAAGGGAGCGCTGGGATCCCCTGATTCCACGGAATTTGGGGCAAAATCCCTCAATTCCAGAGAATTTAGGGGGCATTCCCTGAATTCCACAGGGTTTGGCTGGAAAATCCCTGAATTCCATGGAATTTGGGGGGAAATCCCTTAATTCCACAGAATTTGGGTGGAAAATCCCAGAACTTCACAGGATTTGGGGGAAAAAATCTTCTGATTCTACCGGGTTTGGGGGAAAATCCTCGAATTCCACAGAGTTTGGGACAAAATCCCTCAATTCCAGAGAATTTGGCGGGAAAATCCCTGAATTCCACAGGGTTTGGGGGGAAAATCCCAGAATTTCACAGGATTTGGGGGAAAAAAATCTTCTGATTCCACTGGGTTTGGGGGGAAAATCGCTTAATTCCACAGGATTTGGGTGGAAAATCCCTGAATTCCATGGAATTTGGGGGGGGAAATCCCAGAATTTCACAGGATTTGGGGGAAAAATCTTCTGATTCCACAGGATTTGGGGGGAAAATCTCTGAATTCCATGGAATTTGGGGGGAAATCCCTTAAGTCCACGGGGTTTGGGTGGAAAATCCCAGAATTTCACAGGATTTGGGGGAAAAATCTTTTGATTCCACTGGGTTTGGGGGGAAAATCCTCAAATTCCACAGAGTTTGGGACAAAATCCCTCAATTCCAGAGAATTTGGTGGGAAATCCCTGAATTCCACAGGGTTTGGCTGGAAAATCCCTGAATTCCATGGAATTTGGGGGGGAATCCCTTAAGTCCACAGAATTTTGGGGGAAAATCCCAGAATTTCACAGGATTTGGGGGAAAAATCTTTTGATTCCACTGGGTTTGGGGGGGAAAATCCTCAAATTCCACAGAGTTTGGGACAAAATCCCTCAGTTCCAGAGAATTTGGCGGGAAAATCCCTGAATTCCACAGAGTTTGGGACAAAATCCCTCAATTCCAGAGAATTTGGTGGGAAATCTCTTAATTCCACAGAATTTGGGGGGAAAAATCCCAGAATTTCACAGGATTTGGGGGAAAAAATCTTCTGATTCCACTGGGTTTGGGGGGAAAACCCCCAAATTCCGGGGGGAATTAACGGGATTTGCCGCTTCCAGGCATCTTCACGGTGGAGCTCGGTGAGTCCCGTCCTGCCCTTGCCCCTCGTTAATTAATAGTTCGTTAATTAATCCGGAATAATCCCAAATCTGGATTTTTTTTCCGCCTTTTCCCAGGGGAGCGACACACGAAAATCGGTGAGTTTGGGGTGTTTGCGCCCCCAAAAAATCCCCAAAAAGGGGCGAACCCTGGGGGAGGGAAGGTCCGGGTCCCCCTCGCCGGGGCTGGGGGAAAAATGAAAATTTTTCTTTAAATTCACCTTTTTTTAAAATTCCCCCTTTGTCAAAATTCTCCTTTTTTAAAAAAATTCCCCTCTTTTCAAAATTCCCCTTTTTTCAAAAAATTTCCCTTTCTCAAAATTCCCCTTTTTTCAAAATTCCCTTTTTCAAAATTCTCTTTTTTTAAAATTCCCCTTTCTCAAAATTCTCTTTTTTTCCAAAATTCCCCTCTTTCAAAATTCCCCTTTTTTCAAAAATTCCCCCTTTTTCAAAATTCTCATTTTCTCAAAATTCTCTTTTTTTTCAAAATTCCCTTTTTCAAATTTCCCATTTTTTTAAATTTCCCCCTTTGTCAAAATTCCCCTTTTTTCAAATTCCCCCTTTTCTCAAAATTCCCTTTCTCAATTTCAAAATTCCCCTTTTTCAAAATTATATTTTTTAAAAAATTCCCCCTTTTTTCAAAATTCCCCTTTTTCAAAATTCCCTTTTTTTCAAAATTCCCCTTTTTCAAAATTCCCTTTTTTAAAAAATTCCCCCTTTTTCAAAATTTCCCTTTCTCAAAATTCTCTTTTTTTTCAAAATTCCCTTTTTCGAAATTCTCTTTTTTTAAAAATTCCTCCTTTTTTCAAAATTCCCCTTTTCTCAAAATTCCCCCTTTGTCAAAATTCCCCCTTCTCAAAATTCTCTTTTTTTTCAAATTCCCTTTTTCAAAATTCTCTTTTCAAAAAAAATCCTCCTTTTTTCAAAATTCCTTTTTTCAAAATTCCCCTTTTTTCAAAATTCCCTTTTCTCAAAATTCCCTTTTCTCAAAATTCCCTTTTTTAAAATTCTCTTTTTTTTCAAAATTCCCCATTTTCTCAAAATTCCCTTTTTCAAAATACCCATTTTTTCAAAATTCCCCGCTTTTCAAAAATTCCCTTTTTTCAAAATTCCCCTTTTTCAAAAATTCCCTTTTTCAAAATTCTCTTTTTTTTTTCAAAAATCCCCCCTTTTTAAAAATTCCCTTTTTTCAAATTCCCTTTTTCAAAAATTCCCTTTTTGAAAAATTCCCTTTTTCAAAATTCCTTTTTTCCCAAAATTCCCTTTTTTCAAATCCCTTTTTTCAAAATTCCCTTTCTCCTGTTTTTCAGGGGAGCTCACGGCCGACGGGGGTGAGTTGATGCCGATAATCGTCATTTTGGGCGGGAGTTGGGCAAAAATTGCCACTGGGGATTGCTGCGCTGCGCTTGTTGGTATTTTCATTTTGATTAATTGTTTTCATTTTGATTAATTATTTTCATTTTTATTAATTGTTTATTATTTTAGTAATTATTTATTATTTTTATTATTTATTTGGTTGGTTTTATTGGTTGTTATCGTTATTAATTTTGAGTTAATTCATTATTTTACCATTTATTTATTATGTTGTTATTTAATTTTAATTTTAATTTTAATTTTTATTTTTATTTTTATTCTTATTTTTATTCTTATCTTTATTCTTATTTTATTTTTATTTTTATTCTTATTCTTATTTTTATTCTTATTTTATTTTTATTTTTATTTTATTTTATTTTTATTTTTATTCTTATTTTTATTCTTATTCTTATTTTTATTCTTATTTTATTTTTATTCTTATTTTATTTTTATTCTAATTAATTAATTAATTCCATTATTTTTATTGTTATTTCTTATTTTTATTTTTTGATTTTTACTTTTATTTTTATTCATTTTTTATTAATGTATTATTCAATTATTGATTCATTTTTATTACTTATGTATTTTATTTTTATTTTTATTTTTATTTTTATTTTTATTTTTATTTTTATTTTTATTTTTTATTTTATTTTGTAATTTTTACTTTTATTTATATTTTTATTTTTAATTCATTTACCACTTATATTACTTATTTTTTATTATTTTTTTTTCTTAATTTTAATTTGAATTTTTATTTTATTATTATTTTCAATTAATTTACCACTTATATTACTTATTTTTTATTATTTTTTATTCTTAATTTTAATTTTAATTTTAATTTTATTGTTATTTTTAATTAATTTACCCCTTGTATTACTTTTTTACTATTTTTAATTTTAATTATAATTATAATTTTTAATTAATTTACCACTTATATTACTTATTTTTTATTATTTTTTATTCTTAATTTTAATTTGAATTTTTACTTTTATTTTAAATTAATTTATTTTTACTTTATTTTCACCTTTTTATTTTTTACTATTTTTTATTCTTGATTTTAATATGAATTTTTACTTTTATTTTTAATTTAAATTAATTTATTTTTACTTTATTTCCACCTTTACTCTTGCTGTTAATTTTATCTTCATTTCCATCCTCAACCCCACGTTCTCCTTCCAGAGGTCCTCAACAAAAAGCTCCGTAAGTGCCCGAATTTCTCCTTTTGGCATGAAAAAATTCAAATTTAAATGGTGATAATTAGGCAAAAATTGAAATAATACAATGCATCCTTGAGATAGAAATATTATAGGTGTTATAATTATATAGGATTATTATTATTATTGTAATATAATTGTTATTATTATATTATATTATATTATATTATATTATATTATATTATATCAAACATATTATAATATAATATAATATAATAAATATAATCAAACATAATATAATAAATAAATATAATTAATATAATATAATAAATATTATATATATTATATTATATTATATTATATTATATTATATTATATTATATTATAATTATATTTGTTACATTACAATACATTAATTATATTATATTATATTACATTATATTATATCAATCATATAATAATATAATATAATATAATATAATATAATATAATTAATATAATTAATATAATATAATAAATATTATATTTATTATATTATATTATATTATATTAATCATATAATAATATAATATAATAAATATAATAAATATAAATAATATAATATTATATTATGTTATGTTATATTATTATATTATATTATATTATATTATTATATACTATATTATATTATGTTATATTATAATATAATTATATTATTTTATATTATATTACAATATATTATATTATATTATATTATATTATATTATATTATATTATATTATATTATATTACATTATATTATATTATATTCATTATTATTACTACTAATATTGCCATAATTATTATTTAGGAATGTAATTATTATAATAAAATATAAACATAATTTTTATAATAATGCATATATAATTATTATAATTCTATAGGAATATAATTATTATTATTATATATGGATGTAATTATTATCATTATATAGGGATAGCACTATTATAATTTTCTAGGAATGTGTTTTTTATAATTATAGAGGAAGATTATTATAATTATATAGAAATAAAATTATTATAATTCTATAGGAAAATAATTATTACAGTTATATGGGAATATTATATAGAAATGTTGTTATAATTATATAGAAACATATTAAAATTATATAGGAATATAGTTATTATAATTATAGGGAAATATATTAAAATTATATCGGAATATTCTATAGGAATATAGTTATTATAATTATAGGGAAATATATTAAAATTATATCGGAATATTCTATAGGAATATCATTATTATAATTATAGTGAAATATATTAAAATTATATCGGAATATTCTATAGGAATATAATTATTATAATTATAGGGAAATAAAATTATATAGGAATATTCTATAGGAATATCATTATTATAATTCTATAGGAATATATTAAAATTATACAGGAATATTCTATGGAAATATAATTATTATAATTCTATAGGAATATATTAAAATTATATCGGAATATTATATATTAATAAAATAATTAAAATTATATCGGAACATCATGATTAGAATTCTATAGCAATGTAATTATCATAATTCTATAGGAATATAATGTTTATAATTACATAGAAATAGAATTATTTTAATTATATACAAATAGAATTATTATATACGAATGTAATTGTTATAATTATATAGGAACCGAATTTTTATATTTATATAGAAATAAAATTATTATATTTATATAGGAATATAATTATAATTATGTATTGAATATAATTACTATATTTACATAGGAATATAATTCTTATAATTATATAGGATTATAATTTTTGTAATATAGGAATATTATAATTATATAGAAATATATTATAGCTACATAGGAATGTAAATATTATAATTACACAGGAATATAATTATTATGATTATATAGCAATATAATTATTATAATATTATAGGAATTTAATTGTTATAATTCTATAGAAATATAATTATTATAATTAAATAAGAATAAAATTATTCTAATTGTATAGGAATATAATTGCTATAATCATATAGGGATATAATAATTCTAATTGTATAGCGATATAATTTTTATAATCATTCAGGAATATATTATAATTATGTAGGAATGTAATGAATATAATTATTCCGGAATAATTATAAATATTCCTGATTTTTTTTTGTTTAGAGGCACGGGACACCCGGATCCGTGAGTACTCCGGGGATTTTTGGGGATGAGGGGAGCAGAAAAAAATGATTTTCCAGATGTTTAAAAATTTTTATTTTAGCAATTATTTATGGTTATTTATTTTCCAATTCCGTTAGAAGTTTTGCATTTTTTGTTAGAACTGTTTCAATTTTAGGCGGTTTTAAAATCTTTATTTCTTTTAATCCTTTTATTCCTTTAGGGGAAAATGAGGCTGAGATCAGTAAGTCAGAGAATTGTGCTTCAAATTATATTTATATTTATGTTTATATTTATTTTTATTTTTATTTTTATTTTTATTTTTATATTTATTTTTATATCTATTTTTATTTTTATTTTTATTTTTATTTTATTTTTATTTTTATTTTTAATTTTATTTTTATTTTTAATTTTATTTTATTTTCAATTTTATTTTTATATTTATATTTATTTTTATTTTTTATTTTTATTTTATTTTATTTTTATATTCATATTTTAGTTTATATTTTTATTCTATAACAACAGAACCAATTTATATTTATAAAGCTATAGTGCCTAAAACCATCTATACATTGAATGGTATCAATAAATTTGGTGGTCTTAATCTTAATTTTATTCTAAATTTAATTTTAATTTTAATTTTAATCTTAATCTTAATCTTAATCTTAATTTTATTCTAAATGTAATTTTAATTTTAATTTTAATTTTAATCTTAGTTTTAATTTTAATTATAATATTAATTTAATCTTAATCTCAATTTTAATCTTAATTTTAAATTTTAATTTTAATCTTAATTTTATTCTAAATTTAATTTTAATTTCTACCTTAATCCTAATTTTAATCTTAATCCTAATTTTAAATTTAATTCTAATCTTAATCTTAATTTTAATCAGAATTTTAATTTTAATTCTAATCTTAACCTTAATTTTAATTCTAATTTTAATTTGAATTTCTCTCTGCTGCCCCCCAGGGCACCTGAAGGAGCTGCTGGGTGAGTGCCAGTTAATTAAGGTGCAGAAAAATCAGAATTAAAAGGGAATTTGGGGGGAATTATCGCCAAAATTCCTGGAGATGGGAGGGAAAATTGGGGGGGAAAATGGGAATAATGGGAAAATTTGTTAAAAATGCTCTAACAATGGGAAATAGGGGTAATAATAATTAATATTTTGGTGATAATGTGGCAATAATTTGCATTTTTGTGCGCAGAGGAGAAGGAATCGGCGGCACGTAAGTTTTGGAAAAGGGGAATTCTATCCCCAAAACGCGTCTGATTAATTGATAATTGATAATTGATAATTTATTATTAATAATGAATAATGAATAATGAATATTTAATATTGAATATTGAATGTTGAATATTGAATGTTGAATATTGAATATTGAATATTGAATATTGAATATTGAATATTGAATATTGAATAATTAATAAATAATAATTAATAAATAATAATTAATAAATAATAATTAACAATTAACAATTACCAGCCCCTCTTTTTTTAGGGCATCAAACCCCATTTTTTGGGCGGCAATTCCCCGTTTCAGAACCCAAAATTTACCCAAATTTGGAGTTTCCCCCTCACAAATATCCGGAATTAGAAAATGAAAATAAAGGGGTTTTTTTGGTTTTTTTTTTAATTTTTTTTTTTAATTTTTATGACTTTAAAATTTCCTGAAATCAAGGGTTTAGTCCATTTTTTAAGGGAAGAGACGGATTTAAAATAATTGAATTTTTGTTTTTTGAAGGAAAACTGAGGGAGGAGCTCGGTGAGTGGCTTTTGTTCAAAAAGGATTCGGGATTTTGGGGTTTTTTTGGGTTCGTTTTTTCTTTTTTTTTGGCCATAATTGGATTTGGGAATGTGGGGTTGGAATGTGGTTGGGAGCGAATTAAAAATAAAAAATGAAATCATTAAAAACAACAAGAATTCCCAAAAAAATCCCGACGAGGCAATAGGGAGGATCCTGTACCCCAAAAAAAAAAAAGGGATGGGGAAGGGAAATTTGGGTTTCACCTTCTTTTCCTATTTTGTTTTTATTATTATTTTTATTTTTATTTTTTATTATTTTTATTATTTTATTATTTTTATTTTTATTTTTATTTTTATTTTTATTTTTTATTTTTTATTATTTTTATTATTTTTATTTTTATTATTTTTATTTTATTTTTATTATTTTTATTATTTTTATTATTTTTATTTTTATAATTTATTTTTATTTTTATTTTTATTTTTTAATTTATTTTTATTCGTATTTTTTATTTTTATTTCTTTAATTTCTATTTCTATTTCTATTTCTATTTCTGTTTCTATTTCTGTTTCTGTTTCTGTTTCTATTTCTATTTCTATTTCTATTTCTATTTCTATTTTTTGCAGAGGCACTGAAGGAGGGGCACTTTGGTACGTGGAACTCCCCGGAAATTCAGTGGAATTAATTAATTCCACCGAATTAATTCCACCGAATTATTTAATTCCGCCGAAATAATTAATTCAACCAAATTAATTAATTCCACCAAATTAATTCCGCCGAATCAATTAATTCCACTGAAGTAATTAATTCCACCAAATTAATTCCACCAAATTATTTAATTCCACCAAATTAATTATTTCCACCGAATTAATTCCGCCAAAATAATTAATTCCACCAAATTAATTAATTCCACCGAATTAATTGCGCCAAAATATTTAATTCCGCCGAATTAATTAATTCCACCGAATTAATTAATTCCACCAAAATAATTAATTCCACCGAATTAATTCCACCAAATTATTTAATTCCACCGAATTAATTCCACCGAATTAATTCCGCCGAATTAATTAATTCCTCCAAATTAATTCCGCCGAATTAATTCATTCCCCCGAAATAATTAATTCCACCGAATTAATTCCGCCGAATTATTTAATTCCGCCGAATTAATTAATTCCACCGAATTAATGTATTCCCCCGAATTAATTAATTCCACCGAATTAATTCCGCCGAATTATTTAATTCCACCGAATTAATTAATTCCACCGAATTAATTCCGCCGAATTAATTAATTCCGCCGAATTAATTCCGCCAAAATAATTAATTCCACCGAATTAATTAATTCCACCGAATTAATTAATTCCGCCAAAATAATTAATTCCACCGAATTAATTAATTCCACCGAATTAATTCCGCCGAATTATTTAATTCCGCCGAATTAATTAATTCCGCCGAATTAATTCCGCCAAAATAATTAATTCCACCGAATTAATTAATTCCACCGAATTAATTCCGCCGAATTAATTAATTCCGCCGAATTAATTCCGCCAAAATAATTAATTCCGCCGAATTAATTAATTCCGCCGAATTAATTCCGCCGAATTAATTAATTCCACCGAATTAATTCCGCCGAATTAATTAATTCCACCGAATTAATTAATTCCACCAAATTAATTCCGCCAAATTATTTAATTCCGCCGAATTAATTAATTCCACCAAATTAATTCCGCCGAATTAATTAATTCCACCGAATTAATTAATTCCACCGAAATAATTAATCGCACCGAATTAATTCCGCCGAATTAATTAATCGCTCCGAATGAATGCTTTGGCGCGAGGTCCTCTCGGACGTGAAATTCTGTTTATTACTGAGAAACGCGGCTGCCGTCAATCGCGCGGCGGATGTCGATTTCTGGCCTCGCAGTTTCGCGTTTCTCGGCGCTTTTTCCGCGCCCGTGCGGATTTTAATTCCGCTCTCTGCCCCTCGGAATTCCCTGGGTTTTAATTCTCGTCAGGGGAAATCGCCGAGGAAGTGGAAGAGCCTGAAGAGGAGGAGGAGGAGGAGGAAGAGGAGGGAGAGGAGGAGGAGGAAGAAGAGGAAAAAGAGGAAATAGAGGAGGAAGAGGAGGAGGAAAAGGAGGAAAAAGAGGGAAAAAAGGAAAAAGTGGAAAAAGAGGAAGAGGAAACAGAGGAGGAAGAGGAAGAAGAGGAAAAAGAGGAAGAGGAAAAAGAGGAAGAAGAGGAAGAGGAAGAAGAAGAAGAGGAAGAGGAAGAAGAGGAAGAAGCGGAACAGGGAGAACTGGGAGAAGCAGGTGGGTCATTCCTTTTCCCAGCACTGAATCCTTGTTTTTTTTCCCCATTTTCCTGCTGAATTTGGGCTGTTTTCCCCCAAAAATGTTTTCCCCCAAAAGAAGAGGAAGAAGAGGAAGGAGAGGAAGAAGAGGAAGAAGAGGAAGAGGAAGAAGAGGAGGAAGAGGAAAAGGAACGGGAAGAACTGGGAGAAGCCGGTGGGTCATTCCCTTTCCCAGCACCAAATCCTTGGTTTTTTCCCCCATTTTCCGTCTGAATTTGGGCTGTTTTCCCCCAAAAATGTTTTCCGCCAAAAATGTTTTCCCCCAAAAGAAAAGGAAAAGGAGGAAAAAGAGGAAAAAGAGGATGAAGAGGAAGAAGAGGAAGAGGAGGAAGCGGAAAAGGAACGGGGAGAACTGGGAGAAGCCGGTGGGTCATTCCCTTTCCCAGCACCAAATCCTTGGTTTTTTCCCCCATTTTCCGGCTGAATTTGGGCTGTTTTCCCCCAAAAATGTTTTCCCCCAAAAATGTTTTCCCCCAAAAATGTTTTCCCCCAGAAGAAGAGGAAAAAGAGGAAAAGGAGGGAAAAGAGGAAGAAGCAAAACCGGGAGAACTGGGAGAAGCCGGTGGGTCATTCCTTTTCCCAGCACCAAATCCTTGGTTTTTTCCCCCATTTTCCTGCTGAATTTGGGCTGTTTTCCCCCAAAAAAATGGGGCGGAAAAAATGATGGCAAAATTCCCCCCTGAAAATCCCCAAATCTCGGATTTTCCACCCCGGCCAGAAGCCGCATTCCCCCC